>NC_142938.1:60455998-60468498 GCF_046866305.1 Octopus bimaculoides | reverse complement strand
TGCTTTCATATTGGTCCTTTCTCTTTGTCATTCACTGGTCTTTCTTTTCTCTTTCTTTCTAACTCACTCACAATCTCCTTCCCTTTTATCTCCACATTCACACTATTTTCTCTCACTCTCTCTTTCTCTCTCCCGGTCTTTGTTTGTGTTTTATTTAGTTCTATCTTCCTTACATTCTTTCACTTATCTTTCTACATTTCGCCCTTTCCTTTCTTTCTTAATAGTAAGCAAATCAAGAAATAAAGATATATTCATGATCACTAATAGGTATTAGTACCAGTTTTTAAATATATCAGTCTCAGGCGTGTAAGGAACATAAGACATAATGAATAGAATACCGCCAAGAATACCACCACTGCCATCGCCGCCGCAGCCGACGCCGCCGCAGCCGACGCCGCCGCAGCCGACGCCGCCGCAGCCGACGCCGCCGCAGCCGACGCCGCTGACGCCGCCGACGCCGCCGCAGCTGACGCCGCCCCAATTCTCGAGTCTCCTTTATTCTTTCTTTTATCTGTTTCAGTCATTTGACTGCAGCCATGCTGGAGCATCGCCTTTAGTCGAACAAATCGACCCCAGAACTTATTCTATCTTTTTCTTTTGCCAAACCGTCAAGTTACGGAGACGTAAACACACTAACATCGGTTGTCAAGCGATGATGTGGTGGCAGGGGAACAAACACAGATGCACAAACATATACATACATACATATATACATACACACACACACACACACACACACACACACACACACACACACACACACACACACATATATATATATATATATATATATATATATACATATATATATATATGTATATATATATATACCACTGGCTGCTTTCAGTTTCCGTCTACCAAATCCACTCACAGGGCTTTGGTTGGCCCGAGGCTATAAAAGAGGTGCTACGCAGTGGGACTGAACCCGGAACCATGTTTTGGGAAGAAAGCTACTTACCACACAGCCACTCCTTTATATTTATTTATATATATATATATATATATATATATATATATATATATATATATATATATATATATATATATATATATATATATATATATATATATATATATATATATATATATATATATATATATATATATATATATATATATATATATATATATATATATATATATATATATATATATATATATATATATATATATATATATATATATATATATATATATATATATATATATATATATATATATATATATATATATATATATATTAGCAGCTAAACCCGGTTTCACCCGGTCTGTTTGGATGATGTGGCTGTGATCGTTTTCGGTTAGGCATAATCCATAACAGCGTTTCTCACCCTTATCATTTCGGGTCCCCTGTTTCGATTGGAACCTCTAGCTGTATGAAGATTTCACCACCCCACCTGTCAGAAAATGGCTTCAGGAGTTGTGAAGAAAATATGTACGTAGTCTGTTTCTGAGAGTTATTCTATGGGACGTCTCTCTAATCATCAAAACATTTATTTAATTATGAACATAGAAAGAAATTACACATTAATCCCTATTTTTGTAAGCAGTTGTATCCGTAAAAATGTTATTTGCAGAGAGCAGAAATTGAAAGATATATGAAATGGACGTGTGTGTGTGTGTGTGTGTGTTTGTGTGTGTGTGTGTGTGTGTTTGTGTGCGTGTGTGTGTGTTTGTGTGTGTGTGTGTGTGTGTGTGTGTGTGTGTTTGTGTGCGCGTGTATGTGTATGTGAGAGAGAAAGAGGGTGAGAAAGCGACATAGAGTGAATGAGTGAAGTTGTGTGTCATTGACTTACGTTGGCTGGCACTGCAAGTACGAAGCTTTTGAGGCAGCAGATGACTTGGGTGATTTGGAAGATGTAAAGAAATGCCGTCTTTTCAATGGAGCGCTTCTTTGTAGGCAACGTTTCTCGTTTTCCCTTCTGATGTACAAATATATAGACTTTGTGGCCTGCCAATACGGAAGCATCCAATGTAAAGTTGACCGTGGGAGAACACTTGCTCTGTGAGATTTAAACCAACCATTTGCAAAGATTGACCCTGTGCCTTATTTATTGTCATTGCAAAGGAGTGTTTGATAGGAAATTGAAGCCGCTTAAACATGTAGATCGTATCAGAGGGAGTGGGGGACATTAGAGTTATAAGAACATCTTGACCAGCGGCTGGTCCATTCAAGATGGTTGCCTGTCTGAATATCTAAACTATAGTCTCAAATATCGAGACAATAGGCTAAAATATTTCAAACTAACTAAACTATAGGCACAAATATCAAGACAATAGGCTGAATATCTAAAGTATACGCTAAAACTATAGGCTCACATATCGAAATCATAGGCTACAGTATCCTCAAATATCGAGACAGTAGGCTGAATATCTAAAGTATAGACTATAAAACTAATTTATAGGCTCAAATATCGAAATTATAGACTAAAATATATTACGTATAGGCTAAAATAACCAAACTATAGACTCAGAATCCAAACTAAATGCTCAAATATCTAAAGTATATGCTAAAGTACCTAAAATATAGGCTCAATATCGAAACTATAGGCTAAAATATTTCAAATTAACTAAATTATAGGCTCAAATATCGAGACAATAGGCTATCGAAATTATAGGCTAGATATTGTCGCCTAGTTTCGATATTTGAGTCTATAATTTATATATTTTAAATTATATTTTAGATATTTGAGCTTCTAGTCTAGTTATTTCATGCAATACTGTAGATATATTTACCTATAGATTTGATATTTTAGCCTATATGTTAGGTATTGTAGCCTATAGTTTCGATATTGAGCCTATAGTTTCGATTTTAGCCTATAGTCTCGATATTTCAACCTATAGTTTAGTTATTTTAGCCTATAATTTAGATATTGTAGCCTATAGTTTCGATACTGAGCTTACAGTTTAATTATTTTAGCCTATAATTTTGATATTTCTGCCTATATTTTCGATATTTGAGTTTTTAGTTTAGTTTTTTGCCTATAATTTAGATATTTTAGCCTATAATTTCGATATGTGAGGCTTTAGTTTTAGCCTTAACCTTAGATATTCAGCCTATTGTCTCGATATTTGAGCGTATAGTTTAGTAATTTGAAATATTGTAGCCTATAGTTTCGATTTTGAGCCTATATTTAAGATATTTTAGCCTATACTTTAGATATGTTAGCCTATAGTTTCGATATTTGAGCCTATATTTAGGTACTTTAGCCTATACGTGAGATATTTTAGCCTATAGTTTCGATATTGGAATCGATAGTTTAGGTATTTTAGCCTATACTTTAGATAATGTAGCCTATAGATTCGATTTTTGACCCTATAGTTAAAATATTTTAGATATTTTAGCCTAGCCAATAATTTAGGTATTTCCGGCTATAATTTCGATATTCGAGCCTATTGTTTAGGTAATTTTAGCCTATACTTTAGATATTTTAGCGTATAATTTTGATAATTGAGCCTATAGTTAAGTTATTTTAGCCTATAATTTAGATTTTTGAGCCTATAGTTAAAGTATTTTAGTCTTTAGTCTAGTTATTTTAGCCTGTACTTTAGATGTTTTAGTCTACAGTTTCGATATTTGAGCCTATAGTTTCGGTATTTTATTCTGTTTCAGATATTTTAGCCTATTGTTTCGATATTGAGCCTATACTTTAAGTATTTTTGCCTATATGTTAGAGATTTTACCCTATAGTTTAGATATTTTAGTCTATAGTTTCGATATTTTATGTAGTTTCGATATTTTAGCCTATAGTTTAATTATTTTAGCCTATACTTTAGATATTTTAGTGTATAATTTCAATATTTCAGCCTATAGGTTAGTTATTGTAGCCTATGTATTAGATATTCTAGCCTATAATCCCGATATTTTAGCCTATAGTTTCAGTATTGAGTCTATAGTTAAGATATGTTAGCCTATACTTTCCCAGGAAATAATTTAACCCCCTTGTTCCCTTCATCGGAAATTTTCAGAGAGTAATTAACCCCCACCTCCCCTTCCTCGGAACTTTCCAGAAAGTATTTAACCCCCAGAATATAATTCAATACCCTCCTCCTCTTTCTCGGAACTTTCCAGGAAATAATTCATATCCTTCCTCGTATCTTTCCAGGAAGTAATTCTTCCCATTCCGCCCCTCCTTCAAACTTTCCAGGAAGTAATTCTTCCCCTACCTTGGAACTTACGAGGAAGTCATTCGCCCTCCGCATAAATTTACAGGAATTAAGTCCTCCCCTCCTCGGAACTTTCCAGGAAATAATACCTCGTCCTCGAAACTTTCCAGGAATTATTTCCTCCCCCTCCTCGTAACTTTCCAGGAAGTAATTCCCCTTTCATCGGAACTCTCCATGAACTAATTCCTCCACCGCCTCGGAGCTTTCCACGAAGTAATTCCTCCCTTTCCTTCCCCTTTTCGGAACTTTCCAGGAAGTGATTCTTCCCCTCCTCGGAACTTTGCAGGAAGTAATTCCCCGTCCTCGTAACTTTCCAGATATTAATTCCTCCTCCACGAAGTAATTCGCCTCTCTTCGGAACTTTCCAGGAACTACTTTTTCCACCCCTCGGAACTTCCCACGAAGTAATTCCTTCCCCTCCGCCCTCTCTTTGGAACTTTCCATAGTAGCCAAATCTCCCTCAAAACACCCTACTGTATTAATGCAGCAATTCTGCGTATTATGTAGTTTGAATGAGAACTGTAAAGTGAGTGAGCAAGTGTTTGTGTTAATGGCAGAAGAAATGGGATTTGCATTAGAAAAAGTTTTAATCGATGTTCTCGCTAAGTAGGGTGGCTAGGAAAAAGTAGGAGAGGCATTAAGAAGTTGACGTCAAGAATTGCTTAAACAGAAAAGGAAGCAGTAAGAATTAACGGGGAAATTGTATGTAAGAATTAATAACGGACGTATTGAATTTAAGAAAAGTGAAGATAAAGGCTAAGTGAAGAAATTTGGAATAAGTAATTGTTATACGCTTATAGTAAAACAATTTATATTATAGAATAGATACACACCTGTTGAAGACGAAGATGTATGTGAGAGCTATTGTATTGGACGTGTGTGTAATCAGAGAGAAAGTGAAAAACATGAAATGGATGTGTGTACGTATGTGTGTATGCGGCTAATTTTGTGGGAGTTTTGCAGTCAGCAGGAGGTGGTTTGTGTTTTATCTCTCGATCAATGGCCGGACAAGTGAAAATATTTTTTAATATGTGTTTTGGGGAAAGGGGCTCTTTTGAAGTGGGCATCAAATGAAAAGAGACATGGACAGTTTTATGACTGAACTTCTTTTGAAGTTGGCGTCAGACGGAAGAATTGATGTGTGTGCATATGCCTCTGTGTGTGTGTGTGTATTTGATGGGGTGTGCGAGACAGAGTGAGCAATGTTGATGGTGTGTGTGTGTATATGAGAGAGAGAGAGAGAGAGAGAGAGATAGAGAGAGAGAGAGAGAGAGAGAGAGAGAGAGAAAGAAAGAAACAGAGAGAGAGAACTGAAATTTTTTATAAAGTTATTGTAGTGAGTGAATGTGTGAGTGATTGACAGAGAGAAACCGTGAGAGAGAGAGAGAGAGAGAGAGAGAGAGAGAGAGAGAGAGAGAGTGGTTATATATGTATGTATGTATGAATGGATTCAGTGATACACACTCACATACACGCACGCACGTAGGTTGTTTTAATCGATTTTCTCGGTAACTATCGGGAGCTAGGAAAAATATAAAGCGCATTCCAATCTATGCACCCGTCTCCACATATGTGCCATTTTTCACGCGAATCCACCCAGCCGTTTGGCCGTGAACGTCGAGACAAGAAAGAATACAACGGTCGCCCATGTTCAATTTATAGTATATACATATATATATATATATATATATATATATATATATATATATATATATATATATATATATATATATATATACATATATACATACCATTGGCGTCTTTCAGTTTTCGTCTACCAAATCTACTCACAAGGCTTTAGTCGGCCGGAGGGTATAATAGAAGACACTTGCCCAAAGTGCTACGCAGCGGGACTGAACGTGGAACCATGTGGTTGATAAGCAAGGTACTTACCACATAGCTACTCCTAGTGAAATTTCAGAAAACCGGATCTGTGCATGATGACAGAAGAACGAGACGTTCAAGAAAATCTAGACAAAACAATGAATATATTTGAGAAACATTTGAAAAGGATCTGCAGTTATCTTCTTGCAGAAAGCTCATATGTTAGTAATTCAACGTGCATCTTTCCACAGAATCCTGTGAAGTGAAATGAATAAAAAAACATCTTGTCGCATTCAAGCTTTTCAAAACCTAGAAAAGGATTATCCATGCAGATCAGCGATGTGCGCTGAGCTTATTCATCGAATTGAATGTGCCAATTTAATCAACGACATTCTGTTCGGCGATGAAATTCCTTCCCACATATGTGGAAAGGTTAATCGTCAAAATTGCTGCATTTGGGAAAGCGAGACTTGAAGTATGATTCTGGATTAAACAACTAGTAATAAATTCGCGGTTGTTGTTGTCGTTGTTCTTATCCAACCCAAGATCAGGCTAGTCTTGATCACGCAGAACTATGATGAAAGCCATTTCATCTGCGATTATCCATCCTTTTTCTCAGTCCACTGTGCCTAGGATGTTCGTCGGTGTAGAGTCCCCAAGTCCCTCCTTCATAGGGCTCTGTCAGAAATTAACCGTAATTACATTTTCGGACTAGATTCCCAAGCGTGACCAACTGAGACTACGGATATTTCCAAGTCGTTACATTCTTGGTCTATTTCTTGGCTTCCTAACAGTTACCTTTCCTTGAAAAATCTCTCTTATGATCCTTTTCTTCCAGAGACAATCTAATCACATGACCATAGTAATGTGATAGCTTCAGCATTCGATCATCAGAAGCGTAGATGGTAAAAAAAAAAAAAAAATCTTAAATTCGATTTTCGTATCTGTCTTCACTAATGGCCCTGAATGTTGGGTAATGACCAAGAGCGAGTGATTGCAAATACAAGAGGCCGAAATGGAGTCGCTCCGAAGGATCTCTGACATTATTCGACAGAATGCATCGTTCATCCACGATTATTGCGTCCTCCAATTGTAATGCTTAATCTTGTTCTAGTGAGTTCTTTGTTCCTTTAATGAATAAGGTACTCCCTAGTAAAATGTGATTTGCGGGAAATTTCACTGCTGTTTCTTGCAGATCAAGACCTGGGAGGTCCAACGTCAGATGAACGCCATCACCTTCCTGACCACCTCATTTATATATGTAGCTCCTAAGCTTAAAGTACCAATTATGTACTTTATATAGACAAAAAAGCGTGCGTGACTTGACGGCGAACTTGTTTCCTATTTCTTGTAAAATGAATGACCACATAGAATATCTCTCTGTGGATCGATAGCGATTTTTCAAATGATTAATGATAGGTTGTATCCATAAGAGAACGATCTGACTAGAGATAATCAATGTAAAGGCGCTGAAGATGTTTGTTCAGGTGAAAATCAACAACATTGTTATTCAGTTTGTATTTGGAAGGTAATGTTTAACGTAGATTTGTCCTCATCAGTGAAGGATTCGCATGTTTTGGTCACTAACGATGTTGAGAATTATTGTTTGTTGTTTTTATGTTCGCTTCCATCATGTTTGACATTATGGAAGGGCAAATAGCAGATCGACAGATGTAGGAATTGCAAAGATGCCTTTCTGCAGATTCAGGAATACAATTTTATACTTTTAGGGGAAAAAATACCTGAAGGAAAATAATTAAAAAGGAAAAATGAATTTAAAAAAAAGAGATGGAGAGAGGGAAAGAAGAATAGAGGCAATGAGAATAGTGAGGGAGGAAGAAAGAAACAGATAGCTAAGAGAGAGAGAGAGAGAGAGAGAGAGAGAGAGAGAGAGAATTAAAGGAGCTAAGAAAGGGGCTGAATAAGAAGGAAAATGAAAAGGGATTCTATTGAAGATAAGAAGCATGGGAGAGATAAATATGTTTTATAGTGATTGATGGAACGGGTATTGAACCCGTCACCTGGGGTTCAGGCTTAGCGACTGAAGATGTCACCACTAGAGGCTACGGGTGTGGAGAAGATGTGATAGTTAGTTGATTATCGAGATAGAGGGAGAGATTGGGGAGAGAAAGTGAGAGAGAAAGAGAAATAGTGTGTGTGCGTCTTTTTTTTGAGAGATAAGTTCTCAGTGAAAGAATGTGTATTAGAAAAAGGGAGAGAGAGGGAGAGAAAGTAAAGAAAAGAAAAGGGAAGAGAAGGTAGAGAAGGAAAGAGACGGAGAGAGAAAGGGAGCGATGGAAAGAGAGAGATTAAAGGTGAAGAAGAGAGAGAGAGAGAGGGATTGAGAGAGAGAGGGACAGGGAGAATGACCCGAAAATAGAAATAGAGTGTGAATGTGCATGGTTTGGAAAGAGAAATCGAAATGAAAGTGAAAGAATGTGTATCAGAGAAGAGGAAGAGAGACAAAGAGCAGGAGGGAGAGGGAGAGAAAATAAGAGAGAGAGGAAGAGAGAGAGGGAAAGTTAGGGAGAGGATCTACAATAGAAAGTGTTATGAGTGCTCAAAATTACGATAAAGGAAAATGTAATAGATTTGTATTAAACACCAAATCTAACAATGTTTACGTAACAATGTCTGAAACAGGAGAAAATTGAATTTTTATAGGATTTCGTGAGAATTTATATTGAATGGTCTAAAAATCAAGTGGGGAATAAAGAAAATCTATCCGCAAATCGGAGTCCCAACTGAAGTACACGTGAATCTGTGGGCCCCACTAAAGTATTCCAGGGACAAGTGGTAGGGCGAAAAAGAACACCCTCTTATTAACATTTTCGAGCACCAGTTCTCGTCCGATCACCAAAGTTAAGCAACGTCGAGCCTAGTGAGTACTTAGATGGGTGACCGCTTGGGAAACCTAGCGGCTGTAAGCGTCACACATAGGCGCAGGAGTGGCTGTGTGGTAAGTAACTTGCTTACCGACCACATGGTTACGGGTTCAGTTCCACTGCGTGGCAACTTGGGCAAGCGTCTTCTACTATAGCCTCGGGCCGACCAAAACCTTGTGAGTGGATTTAGTAGACGGAAACTGAAAGAAGGCCGTCGTATATATGTATTTGTATATATGTGTGTTTGTGTGTCTGTGTTTGTCCCCCAACATTGCTTGACGACCGATGCTGGTGTGTTTACATCCCCGTAGCTTAGCGGTTCGGCAAAAGAGGCCGATAGAATCAGTACTAGGCTTACAAAGAATAAATCTCGGAGTCGATTTGCTCGACTGAAGATGGTGCTCCAGCATGGCCGCAGTCAAATGACTGAAACAAGAAAAAGAGTTAAAAGAGTTACATAAGACCCACCCAACGTATTTAGGAATTGACCAAACTGCTTTAAGTTGACATTAATTAATTAATATTGATTTTTACCCTCATTATTTAACTGATATATATATATATATATATATATATATGTGTGTGTGTGTGTGTGTGTGTGTGTGTGTGTGTTTGTGTGTGTGTGTGTGTGTGTTTGTGTGTGTGTGTGTGTGTGTTTGTGTGTGTGTGTGTGTGTGTGTGTGTGTGTGTGTGTGTGTGTGTGTGTGTGTGAATTTAAAGCAGTGGCCTATATATACATATATATATTTTAAATTCGTTTAGGTAGCATTAGTGGCATGCAAATAAAATTCCTATTTCATTATGCCGGGCGTCGTTTTATGATAGCGACTAGTGAATCAGATTTTCAGGCTTGCATCGTGGTTATACCGATATAATGTAGGATAAATATAATGACAATAATACCAGTATAGAATTTATAAACATTTAATACAGTGCTATGTGCGTTTCCACGGATCAGAAGATTTTGAGATCAGAGTCAGTATCCTTGGGCTTAGTACCCTACAGTCCGTATAATCCGTGGACTTCATCATTGATCCATTTCATCAGGCGATATCGTATAATTGGATAAACAGCAGTAAAATTTTCCCTAAATCACATAACATTAGTATCTCGTTCTTTAAAGAAAGGATAAACATTCCTTTATGATTCATCCAATTATACAATATCGCCTGATGAAATGGACCAGCAATGATGCCCACGGATAATACGGACTACACTGTACTAATCCCGAGGATACCGACTCTGATCTCAAAATCGTCTGATCCGTAGAAACGTACGTAGCAATGTATTAAATATTTATAAATTCCATCCAGGTATTATTGTTATTATATATGTGTATATATATATATATATATATATATATATATATATGTGTGTGTGTGTGTGTGTGTGTGTGTGTGTGTGTGTGTGTGTGTGTGTGTTTGCGTTTGTGTGCATATATATATATGTGTGTGTGTGTGTGTGTGTGTGTGTGTGTGTGTGGAGGCGCAATGGCCCAGTGGTAAGGGTAGCGAACTCGCAGTCGGAGGATCGCGGTTTCGATTCCCAGACCAGGCGTTATGTGTGTTTATTGAGCGAAAACCTAATGCTCCACGAGGCTCCGGCAGGGGGTAGGTGGCGACCGCTGTTGTACTCTTTCACCCCAACTTTCTCTCACTGTACTTTAGCCTCTAAGCCACGTACTTCCACTTTCCAGAAATATATCGTCAGTCATGTACTACAACCCACAACTATACCTGATTGATTCAGTAATGATGAGGACTAAATACATTTTTATATTTAGAAACGACCGAAAGAATTCCAATTTTTGCGAAGTTAGCTTTAACATTCATTTATTTCATGATTAATAAAATACGTACCAGTAATTCCGCTGTCCTTTTCCGTCTCTCTCCTCCCTCTCTTTTTCACCCTTAGAAGTTGTCATTCTGTGCCACTAAACGGTTGCAGATGCTTCAGACAAAGTTCCAATTCCTTCTCTCGAAGAACTGGAGGTGTGTTGTATTCAGGATTAGCAAATTCTTTTCATTTCTAAAACCGTCAACATAAGCCTGAGAACAACTTAATCCCTCTTCTTTTCGTCCGCCTTTCTATCATCATCATCATCATCATCATCATCAGCAGCAGCAGCAGCAGCAGCAGTAGCAGCAGCAGCATATTCAAGATGAACAACAAAACGCCACATGTTGCCCAGTACCAACACCACCACCGCCACCACCCCCGTCCTCCTTATATACACCGCCATCATCACATAAGCATCACCAACCCAAGACTTACCATTGTCACTTCGTCGTTGTGGTCATGGTTGTTGTCATCGTCGTCGTCATCATCATCATCATCATCATCATCCTCATCATCATCATCATCATCATCATTCTCCTCCTCCGCCTCCTCATTGTCATCATCATCACTACCATTACCACCATCATCATTATCATTATCCACCACCACCACCACCACCACCACCATCATCACAACCACCACCACCACCACCACCACCATCATCATCATCACCATCGCCGTCGTCGACGTCATTAAAACCAAAAAAAGACGTTTTAATGAACCAAAATGGAGATGCCACTATGTGCGTGCGTATGTGCATACGTTTGTTTGTTTGTGTGTGTGTGTGTGTGTGTGTGTACGCGGTTGAGTAGGCAGGTATGTAGGTAGGTAGGTATGTAATGGGTGGCGGAGGGGTGTGGAGGGCAAGAAACATGCCAGCTAATTGCAACAACTAATTAACATATGAAGAAACATGAAATGAAGTTAATATCAGAAAATAAAGTTAATTAGATATAATCAAAATTTCGGGCCTTAATTACTTAATTAAACAAATTTCATTTCACTACTACTACTACTGCTGCTACTACTACTACTACTACTACTACTACTACTACTACTACTACTACTATCACCACTGCCACCAACAACACCACTACCACTTCAACCACCACGACGACCACCACGACCACCACCACCACAACCACCACCACCACAAGCACCAACACAGCCGCCGTCACTGCCACCACCACCACCACTATTACCACAACCACCGCCGCTGCTGCTACCACCACCACCACCACCACCTTCACCGCCGCCGCTGCCACCACCACAACCACCGCCATCACTACCACCAACACTACCACCAACACTACTACTACTACTACTACTACTACTACTACTACTACTAGTGGCAGCAGACTGAGCTGTGTTCCGCAGTAAGTACTTTTTTCTATTTAGTTACGATCCATTATGTTCTGTGTTCATATCTTTGTGAGGTTAACTTTCACTTTCATTCTGTGAAGATTAATTAAGTACCAGTAATATAATATGTTCTCTCGAGTGTAGCTCTGGATTAAAAACTACTCCTGTGTTCCCAATGGAACAAGAGAATACGCTTTATCATCATCCTCCTGATAACAATTTTAACTTTTCCTCGACATAGAATTATAGAATATCGCAAGAAAGAAAAGCAAGATGGATTCTATAAATCGAGCCAACTAGCAGTTGATATAAGGGTAGATCAAGAAAGACATGGTTGGATAATACCCGTAATATCAATTGGTCACACTTGAGTGTCTATCTCGGAAATGCAATGACTGTTGCTTGTGATAAAGCCTTATGGTG
>NC_142938.1:60435998-60450998 GCF_046866305.1 Octopus bimaculoides | reverse complement strand
TTCCTGTTTCTGTTGTGCCTGTAATTCAAAGGGTCAGCCTTGTCATACTGTGTCACACTGATTATCCCCGAGAACTACGTTAAGGGTACACGTGTCTGTGGAGTGCTCAGCCACTTGCACGTTAATTTCACAAGCAGGCTGTTCCGTTGATCGGAACAACTGGAACCCTCGACGTCGTAAGGGACGGAGTGCCAACAACAATATTAATTATCTGAAGAAGGAGCTGCTTTCTAACAAATATATAAAGCTCTATTAATTGTATGAAAATGTCGAAAACAATATCGCTTTTAAACTTGAGAAAAGTCTTGCATGTTGTTCCACTAACAGATTGTATTTGTAATGCACGAGTTAGTTGCTTCAGGTCTTATCCTGTAAATCTAAGCTTACCCAGACTGTGAGTTAAGCATATTTACTCACAAAACCAAGGGCACTGTGTGTGCGTGTGTGTGTGCATGTCTGTGTGCGTGTGTGTTTCATTCATTTGCTTCATGCAACAACATATAGATGTATTTTGCTTCTCGCCTGACTCTTAGTGATAACTACCTTCCTTCCTTTCTCTTTTGGAATAATTAATGTAGTTTGTTTAGTTAATTAATAAATGACCGAAATAATTAAAAGATTCATTATGATGATTATTTTCATCGCTACAATCATATCGATAAGAGCGGCAAGCTAGCATAATAGTTAACAGGCCGGACGGAAAGCTTTGCTGCATTTCGTCCGACTTTATGCTCTGTGTTCACATTCTACTGAATTTAACTTTTTTTCATCTGTATCGATAAAATAAAGTGCCACTGAAATGCTGCAGTAGATATGAAGAACTTTATTTTTTTCCCTCAAATTTTCTGTTCTTAAGCCCTGCAAAGGACCAATATTCCATTCAGAAGCAATATTGTGATCTCAGACGCAGAAACGCGATGGAAACTGGTTAACCAGCCTTACGAACGAATCTTTAACGCCCGAGAAAAAGTATCTGTTCTTGCTAACTCGTGCCATTTTTATAATATTCCCTGCAAAAGTTTTTACATTTAATCTGATGGATTTTACTGTTGCTATTAATTCAATAGCAACGATAAAAAGTACTTGTTTTATTAAAAACTATTTCGTTTATATTTTTCTTGTTTCTTTCATTAGACTGCGGCCATGCTGTGTCACTGCTCTGAAAAAGTTTTAGTCGAGCGAATCGCCCCCTGTTAATATTAGTGTCATTATTATTATCATTATTATTATTATTATTATGATTATTATTATGATTATTATTTTGAAGTCTGGTAATTCGAAACGCTAAGTTACAGGAACGTAAACACACCAACACCAACTACCCAGTGGCGGGGGAAGTTCAAACACGACACAAAAATATACACGTTCATACACACATACACATATGTATGTGTGTGTGTATATATATATATATATATATATATATATATATATATATATATATATATATATATATGTATATATGTATAAAGTTAAATTTTCTTATAAAGTATATTTTTAAGTATACTTCACAATATATGAACTGTATTAAGAAGTGCTCATTGTGAGCTAAATTGAAGGATAAGGGAAATTATAGAAGGAAGACATCCAGGCAACCAATACAAATTCTAAAGCATAATTTTAAACACACAACGAAATAAATATACATATAAATTTATAATCTAGTGAACAAAATTACATGTAAAAGTCATATGTGAAAACTATGCATCATGTCGGTTGGGTTCAGGTACCGAATGGAGAAGTGACAGCTGAAGAGGCAAAAATCTAAAGTAAGGTAAGAAGTGTTCAAATCGATTAAAAAATTGATGTCTATACGAAATGTCTGATGAAAGTTCGAAATTTAAAAATTCAGGAGTAAATAGGTAGATAAATAGGTTGATAAAATAAATATACAGATTCGGGTGAATTCTTGTCAAGGATTATCATCTACGGCCGTTTCAGAGTTACAATAAATGTATAAATGGCGTTTTAAGTATTCCATATACAGAAACAAAATGCTCCCTTATCAGGATGTGTGTATATTTATTTTATCTACCTATTTATCTATCAGTTTACTCCTGAATTCTTAAATATTGAACTCTCATCCGACATTTGTACGTCAGTACCTTCCAGGTACGGACAGAACGGAGTGGTTAGAGTGACATTGCAAGTTCAATTCCGGACTGGGTGATGCGTTGTGTTTTTGAACAAGAGCGATCATTTCATGTTGCTCCTTTGCATTCGACTGTAACTATGTAAACCTGTGACGGACCAGCCTCCCTTTCAGAGGCGGTGTTGTCATCACGATCACTTGTGCACTATGTAAAACGAGTAATCAGTCGTCCCAGTCGCAGTGCTCAAGACGGTAATGATGATGATGATGATGATGATGATGATGATGATGATGATGATGATGACGACGACGACGACAACGATATGATGGCGCTACTGCTGAAGGTAATGACGACAACAATGATGATGACGATGACAAAGGCAACAACAACAACAACAACAACTACGATGACGATGACGACGACGATGACGGTGACAATGATGATGATAATAATGACGTTGACGATGTATGTACGTTGTAGATTCAGTAGCGATCAGAATTCCTCTAAACTCGGTAGAATTTGGAAGAGATTCCTTCGAAAATTAACGCGGACGAAAGTCCAATGAAGATACAGAAATTAAAAGTGTGGAAATCTAATATGAACATTTAACCAAAGCATAATCTTGATAGATTGATGATATTAAATTTATGTGTTCAAGGTTAATTAAATATTGATCTGTTATTGATGAAGATTGTGCGACAGGATACTGAAATTGGCGTCCATTTATAAAGCTGCTAATATAATTGCATACACACACACACCGACGTTTCCTTTCCTCTCTCCGCCCGTCTGTCTGTATGTCTCGCTCCCCCACCCCCTCTCTCTCTCTCGCTATCACATGCACACACGCGTACGCATGCACACCCCGCACACTCACACATGTATACCCATATACACAGCAGCACATTATGCATAGGTTCACACATACACATTCGTATGCACTCATATATATTGCTCATAGATATATCATATATTTCTGTGTACGTATGTATGTTTGTATTAGTATGTGCACGCTTGTGCTTGTATTTATGTGCGTGTGTGTGTGTATGTGTTAGTGTGTTCCTGTGTTAGTGTGTGTGCGTATGTGCATGTACCTCATATTTATGAATGGTCACTTGCATATCTGAATCTATGTCTGCGATCTATCTGAAAGCTCTCTTAAATCTGTCTGCATAAGAGAAACCGAGGGACACAAAGCCACACACACACACACACACACACACACACACACACACACACACATACACAATCTCACTCTCTCTTTCTCTCTCTCACGCACATATGCACGTCCCACAGTCAAACCCACACAGTCACATTCACATACACTTAAACATACCCGACAAAATTATCTCACGTAAATACACCTAAATTATTAAGATGATGATCATAAAAGACGAAGCCTCTTCAATAATAGATGTCACTTAAACAATGGAATTTCCGCTTAATATTTCACTTTATTGGTACATTGAACACTTTGGATATTGTAGACAGTCGAAAGTCTGATCAGCAGAATATCACTTACAGATCAAGTTACTGAATAGGCAGAATCGGTAGAACATCAAATATGAAACTGGATGGTACGGAATCATGTATGTTTCAGACAAGATTTCAAATGTCACCGATGGAACTTTACCTATCGTTGTTCTGGTGGCAATGAAACGTGTAACCATTAAAATACTGGAAAAGCTTACATATTGGGTTGGCAACTAAGTTCCCACCGTTTTTTTTTAAATTTCGGAATTTATTGTGTTTTTAAATTTTGGGATCTATTTTTTTTTCCAGAATTCTATTTTTGAATCATTTTGGAATCAATTGTCTTTTTTTTTTTTCCTAGTTAATTTTAGATATTTTTTGCTTATTTTCAGATCATTAAAATGGAATGTCAAGTTAAGAAAAAAGTGCATTTTCGACATATCCTTCTTTATGCTTTTAATCAAGGTTCTAAGGCTGCAAAACTTACTCGCGACATTTGTGCTGTGTACGGAGAGGGTGCCATAGCTTAAAGAACCGCTCGTGATTGGTATGCCGAGTTCAAAAATGGAAAGTTTGACCTCAAAGACGCACCTCGTTCTGGCCGTCCAGTTGAGTTCGATGAAGAGTGATTAAACCAACTTTTGCACGAAAATTCTCGTCAAACGACAAGGGAACTGGTAGAGAAAATGGAATGATCCCACAGTGCTATAGAGAAGCATGTTCAATCGATGGGAAATGTTCAGAAGTATGGAGCATGAGTTATGCATGCTTTAAGTGACAACAACAAAAATCAATGAACCACAATCTCCGCTGGTTTGCTTGTTCTTCACCGCTCAACTCTTGGACACAAGCAACGATTTCTTTACTGAATCGTTACTGGCGACGAAACATGGCTAAACCACGGTAAACAAGCGATACCGCGCGTGAAACAAGATCTTCATCCGCGTAAAACGATGTTGTGCGTATGGTGGGAGTGGGAAGGGATTATCCATTACGAATTGCTTGAACGGAACCAAACAGTCAACGCGGAACTCTATGTTCAACAGATGGAACGACTCAACACAGCTATTCAAGAGAAAAGACCTAATCGGCAGTATGGAGTTCTTCTGCTGCACGACAACGCCCGCCCTCATGTCGCCAATATGACCAAGGAAGCCATTCAAATGCATGGCTGGGTAGTGCTGCCACACCCGCCATACTTTGCTGATTTGGCACCTACGGATTTCCACCTCTTTCGATCCCTTTCAAATGCTATGCGCGGAGTTTCATTCAATACTGATGCAGAATTGGGAGCTTGGTTGGATCAATTTTTCGAGTCGAAATCGGGTGATTTCTACTAACGAGGGATTGAAAATCTTGCTGAACGTTGGGAAGAAGTTGTAAACAACAAAGGTGAATACATTATTGATTAATCAATTGTTATTTTTTTATTAAACCTTTTAAAAATTTTAATTTTAAAAAAACGGTGGGAACTTAGTTGCCAACCCTACAGAACAATCGTAAGAAGGTCGAGCGGACAAAGTAACTTACGATAGTTTCACTGTTTATCGTGAAAAAGTAAACACGATGGATGGATTGCTTCAAAATTCTTTGCCTGGCAATTTCGGCGCCAAGTTATTTCCTCGACTGGCCATTTCACCGCCAAGCAATTTCATCACTAGGCTATTTCATCACCTGGTATTAACATCATCAGCTATATTTGTTGGCTAATTATTTCATCAGTTGGCAATATCATCACCTGATAATTTAAAGCGTCACCCTAGCATGGCCGCAGTCTAATGCCTGAAACAAGTAAAAAATAAAAGATAAGGGATATATATACATTATATATATATATATATATATATATCAGTCTAACTATGCACATAGACAAAGACCACACATATAATGTAGTCGTGAACCGGAGTTGATACATTCTTCAAATTATATTCCGTAGTACAATGCATCCATGTTCAAATCTTGTCAAGGTCAAAATCACCTTTCATCACCCCAGTAGACAACAAGAATCGATTAAATAAATACCAAGCAATTATTAGGGTCAATTAAATCATCAAAAAAAAAAAAAGAGAACACTACTATCCCTACCTCCTGCACGCCCCACACTACCAAAATTCTACAAATTACGAGTTGGTTGCCGCATATCAATGTCAGAAATTAAATATTTATATCAATAGATAATTTTGGCATGTTACTATAATGGTTCACGGCTGTCTCCCCAGGCATTTAACTGTTCGATTCGATTATAGTCTGAATTGGCATAAAGATTAAGGTTTTATATGAAACCTATACGTGTAGGTTATCAGCTGAGTTTATGCACACCATATTGTATTTATCAGATTTCTTATCTGCGTTCATTTGGTTGCAGTTAACTCTGTATCTTATGTGTTGATGATGTTGTAGTTGTTGCTATTGTTGCTGGTGTTGTTGTTGTTGTTGTTTTTGGTATTATGATAAAGAAAGAATCATTGTACATTTATTTGTGGTGCTCTATCAATAAACATGATTTCTCTGCTAATTTGAACTTCCTCATATATATATATATATATATATATATATATATATATATATATATATGCATACGTATATATCTGCATATATTCATTACACACACACGCACATATATAAATATGTATATATATTACGAATACATATATGTATGTATGGATGTATGTATATATACACACATATATATATATATATTGATAATCATTATCATTCTTATTAATAAAACTACAGAAACAACAAGAACAAAAATGATAGTATTAATAATGATAATAATGATAATTTCAATATTTCTCGAGTGTTGAGTGGTACTATTATTAAATCTTCTCAACTTGCTTCACAGAGTTTTATTTCGTTCCTGTTTGTGAGTTCCAATCCCTACCACTTTTTAATCTGTCCCAGTCTACATATATTTATTTTCATTTTTTTAAAACAATCCCGCTGATCCTGCTTATTTTTGCCCAATTACATTCAATTCCAGTACCTTTAATGTAACGAAGACACCCATTACGAACTATGTCCCCCAAACACCTGAATATCCATCTTCTTAACAACCATTTGTGACTTACTCCCTTATGTTATTACCAGTGGCCTCTTGTCTTGCAGACATTAGGTGAAAGGAATGTTTTCGTCTTCATCAGCAGCCAAAATTCGACCGCATGTAGCATCCAAACTTCATGTCTATAGTCTCCACTGCCTGCCTACAGTCTTGCTTGTCTGCCTATAGATTCTACTGCCCGCCCTTAAGCTCCCCTTCTTGTAATTATGTTCCACTGCTTGCTTTTTCACTTTCACAATTTGAATGAGATTTTACTAAATTCCATTATGATAGTGACTGGTATTCTGTCAAATATGGTGTTTTCTTTGCTTCATTTTTTCTCCACTACTTCCATTTTTATATTCTGTATCATATTTGTACTTCAATGCCCCGATCTTTTACTTGGCTGACACTACGCTTCCTTCTACCCTAACCTTCACCAAAGACTCGACACCCTCTCGCAGCCTACACAACATTCTTCTAACCCACATCTATTCCATGAAGAGAGACGTCAAATGTATCTTCCGAAGGAGATATATCAATTTTCTTTCATTCAATAGCAAAGAAACGCAAACGCTACTAAATAGATAACTTATGTCTTCAACACTACAATCGTTTTACATACACACACAAACACACGAACACACACACATACTTACACGTACACACATTACAACGTCACAGTTTATGCATGAACTTAGTATAAAAGTACAATATTCAGTTAGGCACCCCACACGCCTCTCCATATATATGTGGATGTGTATACGTACGCATCTTCTCCGAATATCTGTCAAATAATCAGCATCTGTGCGTTGTTAAACTTATTTCACAAGGCAGCGTAATATAAATACAATATTATGTTATGAAGTTGGCATAAATATTTAAAGATACAATGTCAATTTTAATACATTGCCAAGCAACAATCTTATGAATTAATACTGAAGATAATTTCAAAGACAGACTAAAAACATGGAATGGTTGAAAGGAAGGTATGTATAAAATATAGATCTCCATATGAAGACAAGCAATTGCTTTCTGAAAATCTAACTATTTCACTGCAAGTATATCTGATATCTAGGCTAATTCTCCTTGACTGTGGTAAGAAACTCTCAAGAGAGCTGAACAGCAGGTCATCAGAAAAGAAAACTCACCCTAGACAAGTGCTTCGGTCCTGAACTTACTCACCGGGCGGGCCAGGATGCATCTAGCTCATGAGTTTTGAATGTCGTTCTGCCGACCCTTTTTTGCTATTTGGAAATGGGAACTTGTGCATTTAAACAGCTTGGAGATTTCATCTAGTTGTGACTCCTCTCCCTTGACTCAGCTTCCAAATTTATAAATAAAGAACAGAAGAAATGATGCTCGTTGTCACGGTAGTGGTGAAGCGTCAACACAATCACAACGACTAACTTAGATTTACTTCCCTTAGGGCTGAAGCAAAAATATTCTTTTCTATTCTATGTACAAGACCCGAATGTTTTGGAGATGGGGGGTGTCAGTCAATTAGATTGGCTCCAGTGCGCAACTTGTGCGTAATTTATCGACTCCGAAAGTATGAAAGGCAAAGTCGATCTGAGCGGAATTTGAACTCAGAACGTATTGACAGACGAAATACCGCTAAGCATTTCGCCCGGCGTGCTAACGTTTCTGCCAGCTTGCTGCCTTGTTGAAACAGAAATATTGCTTTGAAACGGTGATGTGTTCATGTTTTTTTTCCACCGAACAGATATAATTGAAACATCTATCTGCGATCTCTCTAAATAACATCTTAAAATCTTAACATATATATGAATGCAGTCCCACTACGCGCAAATCTTCTATATTCCCGGACCGACAAAAAACTTGTGAGTGGATTTGGTGAGACGGAAACTTAAAGAAGCCCAGTCATCTCTCTCTCTCTCTCTCTCTCTCTCTCTCTCTCTTTCTCTGTATCACCTTCCCTATCCTTCCCATCTCACTCCACCCCATCCCTAACACACACTTCCACATACTCCACCTCTACCACCACCCTCTGCCTACCCAAATACTCCACCTCTACCTCCACCCACAACCTAACCCACACCCCACCCTTGCTTTCCCCAATGTCGCCTCCCCCACCTCCCAACACAATCACACCACACCGCACACCACTACACCATAGACCACCATACCACAAAACACAACACATTACATCACAACTCACCACCACGCACACACTAGCACTGACCAATTCCCAGCCCCACATTTCCACATCTACACATACACACACGCACACGGCAAGATCACCAGCCCTCTTCCACACGCACATACAAACTCTCTTGTACACAGGCACGTGCACCTTTGTTTTGGGATCACCACTACTTTATTATCTCGCCTTCTCCCTAGCTCTCATGTGTGACGCTTCTGTCCGGCATTCGCCATGATAGATCGCTAGCCACTACACATTCCTTTCTTTTTCTCTCCTTGTTTCTTTCTGTGTTCCTTTCTGTGGAAGAGCGTAAGCTCGAAACGGTAAAGACTTTTTCACTTCCCGAGCGTTATACTAATACATCT
The DNA here is from genome assembly GCF_046866305.1 of Octopus bimaculoides. Lineage (NCBI taxonomy): Eukaryota > Metazoa > Mollusca > Cephalopoda > Octopoda > Octopodidae > Octopus > Octopus bimaculoides. The sequence goes on along the minus strand of NC_142938.1, from coordinate 60,441,860 downwards.
GTTTGTTGTCTACACCACCTGTCTTCGTCTTTTGTTTTTTTTTGTGAATTCTCCCTATATATATATATATATATATATATATATATATATATATATATATATATATATATACGCCTATATATATATATATATACGACGGGCTTCTTTCAATTTTCGTTCAGTTTCCGTCTACCAAATCCACTCACAAGGTTTTGGTCGGCCCGAGGCTATAGAAGAAGACACTTGCCCAAGGTGTCACGCAGTGGGACTGAACCCAAAGCCATGTGGTTGATAAGCAAGCTACTTACCACACAGCCACCCCTGCGCCTATATATATATATATATATATATATATAGGGAGAGAGAGAAGGAGAGAGAGAGAGAGAGAGAGAGAGGGGGGGAAAGATACGAGGAGCTTTCACCTGGGTGACCGAAAGTAGTAGGTATGCACTCTGAGTTCTCAATTTAATATACCACTAAAATTCCAGTCTGGACTGCAGCTGAATATGTGATATTGTGACTATCTTTCTAAAGCGGCTATAAGTGGCTTCTTCTTGAGCAGATAGGTATAGGTTAAAACAGAAATGAAGAAAATCAGTAATGTCCAATAGTAGAATGCAGATAGAGAGAATGGATTAATTATAATCCATGCCGAGGGGAAAATGGATGTTACCAGTTCTTTTGTTAGACACGGAAGTGAAAGAATATAAGTATGGTACACGATTTTAAGAAGATTCTTCATTTTTTCCGGGATTTACATAACGAATACCTATTTTAATTGGATTTTTAATTGGATTGCTTTTCCCTTCCTCGACAAAATGAACCACAGTAATATCATTGATGCCTAATGTTCTCCACTGTTACATCTGTCAAACCTATCCTTCTTCGGTGTTGGAATATTCGGCCTATGGAATCCTAGCTCCACACGAGTTTCCAATATTTCATATAGTCTAGGAACAACTATTAGAGACTATGTACTCCATTCTATTATATATCTAAATTAAATGTCCTTGTCAGGGCTAACCAAACCGTTTGCCTTTTATTTCTGTTTTAATCTATCTATCTATTTATCTATCTATCTATTTGTATGCATATATATATATATATATATATATATATATATATATATATATATATATATATAGCCACGCAACTGGAAGCTCTGCAGTTGGGAAGCAAAATTCCTACTATTCATCTCTATTTCATGACTTACCCAAATAACACATAAGAAATTTAAATGACAGTTTTCTAAATATATTAACCTGTTAATATATGAAGCAGTATCCCCCCCCCCAAAAAAAAGTACTGTCGACAGATAGTTATACAATGCAAAAGCTCTACTTTTATTCTAAATGATGCCCACATAGTATTTACATCTGAAATATTATATCTATATTATAATAACACTTGTGTTAGCTTTTTTTTTATATATTCATATCAGTCATGTTTACTGTCATTTAATCGTAACTGAATGTAGAATAAAAACTGAGCTTGTTACAATGATATGTTAATTTATATTTAAAGCGTATATTCAAAGCATTTCCTTTTAACAACGCGCACTGGGGCACGATTCACAGAATGAAGTCTATATAGGTCATACAACGCAGCATGCACGTGACTTTCTTTTGTTTATATCCATTGTCATGTAAGTAATATGAACATTTCATGAAGTTATTTGCACGAAAATATGTTTCCAGAAAGAAGTTAATGTTTTCATCTAGCACAGATACAAAAGGAAGAGTTAGAGTCATGCATATCAACCCTAAACAGTGAATTGGTGTTATTTTATTTATCTATTCCGACGAAATCAAACTTGCCATTAACTATTGTTTAGGGACAAAACACAAACAACATTAAAATATTTGTAGATTCAAGTGTAATAAAATACAAAGAAAAAAATCATTATAATAAACCTTTCTACTACAGGTACAAGGCCTGAAATTTGGTGGGAGGGCACTAGACGACTACATCGACCCTAGTGTTTCCCTGATACTTGATTTATCGACGCCGAAAGGATGAAAGGCAAAGTCAACCTCAGCGAAATTTGAACTCAGAACGTAGCGGCAGACAAAATACCGTTAAGCATTTTGCCTGGTTGCTAAAGATTCGGCCAGCTTGCTGCCATAAAAATCATTATAATAGCTTGCGCAGTTAAGAAGCTTGTCTTGCGACCACAAGACATCTAGTGTAGCTTCTGAAAGATTAAGATGTGTAATTCAGTTATATATACGGAAACTATGTCGAAGTCAAATGGATACATACATGCATATATATATATATATATATATATATATATATATATATATATATATATATATATATATATATATATATATATATATATATATATACTTGAAAATGGATGCGTGGCGTTCGATCATATAATAATTTAATTAATATATATATATATGCATATATACATACATATATGTACATACATATATATGTATATACATGCATATATGGGTACAGGACGTCAAAAATACGTGAACAAAATGAAAAAACGAGAATATAAAAAAACAAAAATTTGCAAAACGAACTTTTTTCGAATAATCGAAAGAAACCTCCATGTTTTTTTTTTATGTTCTCGATTTTCATTTTGTTCAGGTATCTTTAACGCCCTGTACCCATTTATGTATGTATATATACATATATATGCATGTATGTACACACATATATATATATATGCATATATATATATATATATATATATATATATATATATATATATATATATATATATATATATATATATATATATATATATTATATACATATATATATACATATATATATACATATATATATATATATATATATATATATATATATATATATATATATATATATATATATATATATATATATATATATATATATATGAATGTGTGGTGGAGATATGAGTATATGTATGCGTGCGTATGAATCTGTTCCCGCCAGCATCGTCTGACAATCGGTTTATGTGCACGTAACTAGCGGTTCGGCAAAGGCGATTGATAGAATCAGCACCAGACTTAAAAGTAAACAAGACAAGCAGACATACAGGGGTCGAATTGTTTGATCAAATTCTTTCAGGCGGAAACTCTTGAGACGTTTTGTCGCTGCATTGAGATCACTTCGATACCTGACGTGTGGTATACTATGCACCTGTTCAATGTTGATTCTTGGAGGGAATGAGCAAATGCACAGCGCATATGTTTGATCGAAATAAATCACACGTGTAAGCTGTTCCGCAAGAAATCATGTAATAGTCTTTCTCGGACTACGAGAAATCACCATGTTATATTCGCACAAATGTATGGATATATACATATACAATAATCACTCAACTATCGCGGGTGTTACGTTTCAAAACCTCCCACAGAAATAATTAAAATCTAAAAAATATGAATACCTATCGGCCGTAGAAACCTGTGATATACTGAGAAGTCCGTGATATAAATTTACATATTTTAGCCAGAAAAGTCCGCGATGTACTGAGTGCGCGGTAGGTGAACCACGATATGGTGAGAGATTGCTGTACACTTTCTCCTTGAGTTACGACATATGTGACTTATGACTATCTGCACTTACGACTGTAGAAAATCGAACGCTATGCAAAGTTTGAACGTATCATTCAAGATGTACGACGAAAAAAAGACAAAAAAAAAAACAAACTATTCAAGCAAAGCTCACCGTTTTCCTCGAATAACAATCTACCCCAACCCAAGAACATGACTGAAGATTAAAAAATTATTTTCATTTGAACTTTTTTCACAGGAACAATTCTTTTTATTGTATGTATGCGGAATTTCATTTGCATTAATCTTTATATTAATTTTAGATTGTAATTTTGTTTACAGCATAATAGAGTACATATTTTTCACATTATGTACGATAATTATGGTTGAAATTAATGTGTTTTATATGTCTATGTCCCGTTTGAATGAAAACAGTGTTGAAATATATAAATCCGACATACGAGAAAATCGCCTTACGACCTGTCAGTCGGAAGGGACCTCGGTCGGTCCTAAGTCGAGAAGATGTACATGTATGTTTAGAGTAAGACACACGCACACACACACACACACACACACACACACACACACACACACACACACGTGTACATATACACAAAGGTATCATTGCGTTTCGTAATCAATGCATGTTGAAAATCTTGCTGTAAACTGGAATTCCTTCACGCAAAACTTACTTCTCATTAGCATACAAGGCAATGATCAACAACTCACCGGGTGTATACGCTTGGTGCGACAGAAACCCACGTTACATTAAATTATTTTAGGAATGGCCTCGTCTACAGAAAGCGAATTTTGTCTGTCTGTCTATGTATGAATGTATGTTGATATGCATATATGTATATCTATCTATCTATCTATCTATCTATCTATCTATCTATCTATCTATCTATCTATCTTACTTCTTTATTGCCCACAAGGGGCTAAACATAGAGAGGACAAACAAAGGGGGTAAGTCGATTACATCGACTCCAGTGCGTAACTGGTATTTAAATATAGACCTCGAAAGGATGAAAGGCAAAGTCGACCTCGGCGGAATTTGAACTCAGAACGTAACGGCAGACGAAATACCGCTAAGCATTTCGCCCGGTGTGCTAACGTTTCTGCCAAATCGCCGCCTTCAAACCTATCTATCTATCTATCTATCTATCTATCTATCTATCTATCTATCTATCTATCTATCTATCTGTCTATCTGTCTGTCTGTCTATCTGTCTGTCTATCTATCTATCAATCTATCTAACTTTCTGTCTACCTATCTATATACATGTATATTTATATAAAATATATACATACGCATATACATATATACATACATTCATACATACATACATACATACATACATACATGTCTTACCTATATGTTCTGTATCGATCAGACTATCGGATGTTATACGCCGCTGGTCACGGGGCACTTTTTCAAATGTGCCATCTTTCTCCTTTTACGCCAAAATTGTTTTACTTAACCGTCTTCCCATCGTCGTAGAAGACCTATACACTGTATATAGAGTTAACGAACGGTAATCACGAAAGCCAATATAGAATGAAAACGTAAATTTCATAACAAAAGAGAAAAACAACTAACTGAAGTAGATTGGAGTGGCTGTGTGGTAAGTAGCTTGCTTACCAATCACATGGTTCTGGGTTCAGTCCCACTGCGTGGCACCTTGGGCAGGTGTCTTTTACTATACCTTTAGGCCAACCAAAGCTTTGTGAGTGGATTTGGTAGACGGAAACTGAAAGAAGCACGTCGTATATATGTATATATATATATATATGTATATATATATATATATATATATATATATATGTATATATATATATATATATATGTATATATATATATATATATATATATATATATATATATATATATATATATATATATATATGTATGTGTGTTCGTGTGTCTGTGTTTGTCCCCCAACCATCGCTTGACAACCGATGCTGGTGTGTCTACGTCCGCGTAACTTAACAGTTCGACAAAAAGAAACCGATAGAATAAGTACTAGGCTTACAAAGAATAAGTCCTGGGCTCGATTTGCTCGACTAAAGGCGGTGCTCCAGCATGACCGCACTCAAATGACTGAAACAAGTAAAAGAGTGAAAGAGTAAAGAGTATGTAAAAGAAGAAATTCTCACTGAATATTTATAATTTCAAGATATGGGTTAACACGTAGAAATAACCTCCCATAAAATAAACTCCTGAACGGTGGATATGTGATATTAAAACAAGATCTTCACTGTTGATGCAACAAAATACTCAGTTGATGAAACTCCCTATCAGTGCTGCAAATCTCATGTGAAAATTATTCTATAATTCTTGCATTCTTACAATTCTTTCATTTTCATAATTTGTGAGAGTTTCT
>NC_142938.1:60373498-60430998 GCF_046866305.1 Octopus bimaculoides | reverse complement strand
TTAAAAGTCTGTTAATTATTCCATTTTTCTCTATTGCCGAAGTACTACGATACAGCAACATAAAGAAATCAACACCGGGTATCAAACAAGGAGGCGACAAACGCAAACGCTAAGACACACATACGCATACACACGCATACATACGACCAGCTTTCACAGAGTTTCCATCAACAAAATTTACTGACAAGGCACTGGTCAGCCGGTGGCTACAATGGAAGAAACCTGCCCAATGTGTCGTGCAGTAGAATTGAACCCGAAACTGCGCCTATACATTTCTACATTACATTTATGACCAGTACATGAATTTGGTGTGTTTGCAATACAAAGGTATAGCAGAAAAAAATTACAGGCGTGGTTGTGTGGCAAGAAATCCGCTTCCCAATCATGTGGTTCCGGGTTCAGTCCCACTGCGTGACATCTTGGGAAAGTGTCTTCTATTATGGGCTCGGGCCGACCAGAACCTTGTGAGTGGATTTGGTATAAGGAAACTGAAAGAAGCCCGTCGTATACACACATCACATATACATATGTGTGTGCGTGTGTGTGTGTGTGTGTGTGTGTGCGTGTGTGTGTGCGTGCGTGCGCGTGTGTGTGTCATTGTGTTTGTGTTTGTCCCCCATCAGCGCTTGACAAACGTAATGTAGCGGTTCGGCAAACGTGATCGATAGAACAATCACCAGATTAAAAGGAAAGGAAAAAATAACTGGAATCGGTTCATTCGACTAAAAATTCTTCAAGGCGGTTCTCCGGCATGGCCACACTCTAATGTCTGAAAGAAGTAAAAAATGTATAGTAATTTACATTAGAGCGTAGCCGACCGACAGATGCGACAGTATATAGTCGATCGATCGGTCCCGTAGAAATCGCAGCTAAACTTCCCTCAGATCAGAATTAATCGCCTTCAAAATTCAAAGAACCCATTAAAGAATGTTGTTCTAGATATCCCTTAAATAGATGGAATATCACTGATTTTATATGACTCCTCCATCAGTTTTAACTTGAGCTAAGCCATAATATTACTACAAGCACATTCACTACTGCCACCACACAAACACTCGCCACAACCTCCACGACCACTACAACAAACAGCAATGACACTACAACCGGCGCCGCCGCCACACGCTCATCATCGCTACAGTCGCCACCGCTCAAGCACCAACTACTGTCACCACCACCACCGACAACAACATCAATAACAACGGCACTACCCCTGCTACCAACGCCCCCACTCTAGCCTTCACCAGAAAACAAACACCACCACCACCACCACCACCTCTACCATCACCACCACCACCTCTACTCCCACTACCTCTACCATCACCATCACCACTTCTCCCACCATCACCTTCACCACAGTGACAACCGCCACCACCCAATACAAATAAACAACACCACTACCACCAATAGCACCACCATCATCATCAACAGCAGCATCACCACCACCATCATCGCCATCATCACTACCAGCACCGCCACCAGCACCACCACCAGCACTACCTCCAGGCCACCGTTACCAACGCCTTAATCGTCTCCGTTAAATCAATTACCACCAACACCAACTACACCGCCGCCTTTACCTCCACTGCAACCGCCACCACGAAAACAACCGCCATCACCACAACCACCATTGAAAACAACAACACCAACCACAATGATCTACTACAACCGCAGCGATCGCTAGCACCACCACCACCATTACCACCCACCGCATCAGGACTAATTAGAAGAGCGATACATGAATTAGAACCGCCGCTGACACCATCAGCACCACCACCGATGACAATAGCAACATCAACAAGAGTATTTCTCGTATTGTGACATGTTATGTTCGAGTAAGATCAGTAAAATCTTAATCAGAAGGTCATTATGCCCTTACTCATTTTTAAATCCATGTATTACTTAAATGCACACATGTGGTAAGTGGTTTTGACGCAGCTGCATATTTCGTGCAATGTCCGCTCTTTCATGCATTTATTTTTCTTTGCACATACCCCCCCCCCCTTACCTCCATAAACGCAGCATGGGAATAATTATAAATTCAGCTCTCTGGACACAGAAGACTTTCATGTTTTCAACATTTACAACAAAGAATCCTTTAAAACGAATGAATAATTAGAGAAAATGAATAGGAATTTTCTAACAAAAATATAAAGCATAACAAATGTTTAAAAAAAAGAGAGAGACAGAGAGAGAGAGTGAGAGAGAAAAAAAAACAACAACAACATTAAGTTAACATCAGTGCCTGAAGAGTCTGAGTGTGGGGAAGTGGGTATGGATGGTAAGGTTTAATTAATAAATGATCTTTCTCGCTTTTGGCATAATCTCACGACTATAACCACCACCACCGCCACTACCACCGCCACCAACAACAACACAAATACGGCAGCAGTAACAACAATTACGATTAGTATTACAATCTCCATCGTCACCACCGCCGCCGCCGACCGCCTCCACCTCGACCACCACCATCACCATCACCATCAGTGCTGTCATCATCATCATCATCATCAGTACCATCGTTACAACACTATCAGCAGTTCTATCGTGGCTGCAGAGGGAAAACGGTAAACACGGAACCCATGTAATAGAAGAAAAATAATGAAGAGTTTTTTGTTCTTTTTTAAATAAATGACAACAAATAAAAATAAACAAATGAGGATAAATAAAAAAAAACAACTAAATACCAACGTGAGAAAATGCTCATACATTGCAAGTTTGAACATGGAATGAAGTAGAAAAGATAAATTTGATGAAGCTTAAGCATTCTACCCTCTTTCCTGAAAACAACCACACTAAGAATAACAACAACAATCAGAAGAAGAAGATTTTTTTTTGTTTAAAAAATAGTAAAAGAAGAAGCAAAGAAACAACAACAACAAAAAAATGAAATAAAATAAAATAATATAAAAATAATACAAAAATACTCAGCATTAACAACGTCAACTACAAAACACGTTGACAGCAGCAACAGCAGCAACGGCAGCAGCAGCGGCAGCGGTGATAAGAGGTGGATGAGGAAGGGATGGAGGAGGAGGAAGAAGACGAAGAAGAAAAAACAGATGAAGAAAAGGAGGAGGATGAAGAAGAGAAATTGGATAATAATAATAATAATAATAATAATAATAATAATAATAATAATAATGAGAAGAAAAAGAAGAAGAAGAAGAAGAATGAAGCGAAGATGGCGAAGAAATAGAAGAACTGCATCAGCTATAATAACAGCATGACAACAACAGCAACAACAGGAGCAGCAGCAGGGGTGGCAGGAGCAAATCCAACCGCTGAGGCAGCAACAACGTGCACAACAACAGCAACAACGAACGTATCATCTGTCCTAGTGGTGTTGTGATGTTCTCTTCTTCATTCGTCATTTAGTCTCTCCCGATCCCCGATCCCCATACCCTCAACTCCATCCATTAACTTCCGCCTACTACACCTTCTGTACCCCTTTCTCCTTCTACTGTTACTGCTGGTCTTCATTCCTTCTTACCCTCATCAATTTCACCATCATCATCATCATCTTCGTAATCAACCAATTTTATCAAAGTCCCTCACACCCTCTCTCTACCGATTACGCCTTCTCTCTCCCTTTCTCTCTTTCTCTCTCCATTTCCTCCCCCTCTTCTTCATACTCCTCCGCATCTTTCTCATACACTTCCTCTCCTCCACATTTAGGTTTCTACCACTAATCCCCTTCTTATTCCGTTGTTTTTTTTTATGATCATCCACATTAAATTCATCAACTTCATTATCATCATTAGCGCGGACAAGATAAAACAATATGTAAACAATTTCATTGAGAAAATAATAAACAAAAGTAAATAAAAGAGTGATTAAAAGTGATCATAAGTGTGAGTGTGTGTGCATCTATCTATCTATCTATCTATTTATCTATCTATCTATCTATCTATCTATCTATCTATCTATCTATCTATCTATCTATCTATCTATCTATTTATCTATCTATCTATCTATCTATCTATCTATCTATCTATCTATCTATCTATCTATCTATCTATCTATCTATCTATTTATCTATCTATCTATCTATCTATCTATCTATCTATCTATCTATCTATCTATCTATCTATTTATCTATCTATCTATCTATCTATCTATCTATCTATCTATCTATCTATCTATTATATTAATTTCGGCTTTCTAGCCATTTTTTTTTGAGACGATGGCGTCTTGTAGCCATGAAAATCTTTGTGACACGAACGCTGCATTTTGCAGTGTTTCGTTCGAAAAAGAATTTCCTAGTCTTCCTTCCTCACAGTTAAACGAGAGAATGGAGAAAAAGAAAAAAGAATTTACACACACAAATTCAAGTGTTAACACCGCCACCACCACCACCAACAACAACAAAAACAAAACTGTAACCAAGGTTACAAAACAGAACATAGACAATATTTCCAAAGAATGTGACGTCAGCACCAATTCTGGTGACGACATCATTACCACCACCACCAACAACAACAACGACAACAACAACAACAGCAGCAGCAGCAACATTTCAACTCAACCTTTGCTCCCTTCACCAGCAGCAAGCGAAAGAGAGGAAGGAAAAAGCCACAACACCACTGAAACAAATACCACATCTACTACCAATACCAGTACCAGCACCAGCAACAACAATAACAATAACAATAATAACACAAACAAAAACTTTGCTGAAGCTTTGAAGCAAAGTGAAACTGTTGTGTCCTACACAACAAAAGAAATAATAGAGATGAGAAAATTAATCACCAAAGAAAGCGGTGAAATACGCTTAAACGTACCACAACACATATTAGACGAAGCAAATAGGAAAACAATAATTTATAAAATAATAAACACAAAAAGTAAAAGGCCGGAACAAGCCAGTATAGACAAGATCGAAAGATGCTTGAGATCTATTTGGGACAAAAAATCCTATATCACGTATTATAGGTTTGCACAAGTTCAGGTGATTTTTCGAAATGAAGAGTTGGCGAAGACGTATTCAACGCTAACTCTTCACACACCTGAAATAACAATGTTACCCAGTTACCTTGGCCAAAAGGTAACAAAGGTAACAATAAAGCACGCACCTCCAACAATCGACACACTATGGTTGATATCGGCCATATGTATTGATATGGACAACATTAACATACTGAAAATAAACGTTGGAGAGAGCAATTGGACCGGAAAAAGCATACAAATCTTGTTCCACACAAACGAACAAGAAATCAAAAAAATCCCACCATACATCCGTTTGGCAACAAACCAAAAGTTGCATATAGTAGTAGAGGGCAGGCGGCCTCGCTGTTACTTATGCGACAGCGAGGCACACCTTAAAAAGGAGTGTCCGACTGCCCGAAAAACACAACAACAACAACAAGAACTAACTAAACACACAAAAAAAGCCTTGCTGCCCACACCGCCATCCACACAAAAAACAATAAAAGCAACATCAACAACATCAACGAAAGAAAATACAACAAAAACTACAAAATTAACAAACAAAGAAGACGAAAAAAGAAAAGACAATACAAAAACTGATACCCCTTCCCCCACATCACTTACACCACAACCAAAAATTCAACAACCAACAACAACAAAAACAACAATACAACCACTTACACAAGCAAACACAGAAGCATACAACATGCCTCTACCTCCTTCCGATTCCTCAGAGTTTTCATCTGAAGACGAGTCAAGTACTGAGGAATGGAAAATTGCCCAAAAAGGAAGGAGGAAGAGGAGCAAAAAAAGAAAAACGAACAACAACAAAGCAGGGAGATTCACATCTCCCGAAAACACTCCCAACGCCTACATGATAGACACCCATAATAGCACACCAAAAACAATGCTAACAGCAATAGACACTACAAACACAGAGTTGATGAATTACATCAACTCTAAAACAAACATCACAAATAACGACATAAAAACAAACAACCACCCACGCACAACACCGCCAAAACATATTAAAATTTATCATGTAACACCAGCATTACACAACACAATAAAATCCCTCTACCCCAACTCGGTAGGGGGATTCCAGAAATATTTGTGCAAGAAATTGTACAATAGCCTCCTTGGTGAAAAATCCAAGCAGGAAACAAAACTTTCGAACGGTAAGTAACTTTCTGTTCTTTTGTTTTGTGCTTTAAAGCACACGTATAAATAGAATCATGGTGAAGATTGGTTGTGTGAATGTGCGTGGCTTAGGGTCCCCTTGGAAACAAGGGTACCTCTTAAATGACATCAAGTCACACAATTTGGATATCATAGCCATTAGTGAGACCAGACTCCATGAACCGCGGGCCCTAAAGTCCATGTTTGGCGGACAGTTTAACATTTATTTTTCTCCCTGTCTGCCGAGGATGGGCGGTAGTGGCACGGCGGTTCTTTTTCGCAAGAGTCTGGATCTCCAAGTAAAGACGATATTTACGGACCCGGAGGGTAGACTGGTTGTCCTAGATGTGGACGGCAGCGATGGAGGCGCTTTTCGGTTGCTGGCAGTTTATGTGCCTCCTTTAACAGGTCGGTCAGACTTCTTTCGACGTCTAGAAGTATTCCTGGGAACGTCTCGTCCCTTACTTTTAGTGGGGGATTGGAATGCTACCTTGGACACGCATCTAGACTACGTGGGGAGTGACAAAACTAGAAGAGGATGCAAAGGCCTCATAGACCTGCTCAGACGCTTCCAGTTGTCTGACAGGTACCGACTCGACCACCCAAATGTGCCAACGTGGACTTGGAGCAACCGCATTGGGTCGTCGAGATCGTATCTAGATAGGATAGTGTGTAGGACAAGAGATAGAGATAGTTTAGGATGTCCACAGTTCCACATAGTCAGCTACACGGATCACAAACTTGTGACGTGTACGCTAGACTTAGATAAGGTATATAGGCAGGGTCCCGGTTACTGGAAACTAAACGCGTCTTTCCCGTCGAGACAGGTTTTCAGAGACCGGATTAGCACGTTAGTAAAGAGGGCTTTGACGGGAGCCATCGTCAACAACAAATGGTGGTTTGCCCTCAAGAGAGCAGTGAGGGCGGAAGCAATAAGGTATAGCAGGGCACTAGCTGTAGAGAGGAACAGAGAAGAGGGGGAGCTAGTGATAAAGTTAGAAGAGGCATTGCGAAGTGGCATCGCATCCGACGTTTTAGCGGCGAGGTTGGCCCTCGACCAACACTTCAATGCTAAACACGAAGGGTGTGCTGTCAGGGCAAGGATGCGTGCTCTGAGGAATGAAGGTGTTGGAGCCGCACGAGAGGCCCGGGTGGCGGAGGCGCAGCGGGGTAACAGAGCCACCATCCGGTCTCTGGTAGACGAACAGGGGCGCGAATTGCTCGAGCCGAGCAAGATGTGCGAGGCGTTTCAGCGGCATTTTGCCCGACTGTTCGGGAGGAGTGGCGAGCGAGAAGGCAGGGTGGACTTTAGTGCCTACCTGCACAGCTTGCCACGACTCTCTGCAAGAGAGGCGGAGTGCTGCGAAGGGGTCATCACGGCGGAGGAGGTGAGGGACGCGATGGCGGGTTGCTCGACGGACAAATCTCCGGGTTTGGATGGTCTGCCCTACGAGCTTTACAACTGTATGCCAGACTTGTTTGGAGAAGTCTTGGCGGTCGTGTACTGCAACTGGCAGCAGAACGGGAGCATTCCCGGTTTTGTGAGCCGAGGAGCGGTAACGCTGCTGAAGAAAGATCCAAACAAGGGGGACGCCATAGATAACTTTAGGCCCATCACTCTGCTCAATGCAGACATGAAAATTTTGGCCAAGGTGTTAGCCAAGCGGTTGGCGCTTGTCATCGAGAAACTGGTCGGCACGGAGCAGACGTGCGCCGTGCCGGGCCGGAGCATCCATGACAACCTCCATCTGATGCGCTACATCATAGAGAGGGTAGTTAAGGAACCTGGCATGGGTGGGGCCCTGATCAATTTGGATCAATCGAAAGCTTTCGATAGGGTAGACCATCGATACTTGGAGGCCGTCCTCGAAGCGGCCGGCTTCGGTCCCGTTTTCCGCGGCTGGATGGCTGCCTTGTACACAGGCATCCGTTCGGTTGTTCGCGTCAATGGACGTCTATCGGGACCCTTCGACATTGCACGTTCGGTTCGTCAGGGATGCCCCCTGTCGCCGCTCCTGTACGTATTGACTCTCGAGCCACTACTGCGGAAGCTGGCGACGCTGAGGGGCATCCCGCGAGAACTGGGGTGCGGGACGAGCGTGTCGGCATACGCGGACGACGTCACCGTCATAGCGTCTAGCCACGAGCACATCGAGCTTGTCGGCGAGACGCTGAAAGACTACGAAGCGGTGACGGGAGCGAAAATCAACCGGGATAAGTCGGTGGGTTTGCTGCTCGGCACCTGGAGAAGCAAGCCCATACCGTCCGGCAGCGCCTCAGTAGTGGGACGCTGGACGGACGGTCCGGTCAAGTTGCTCGGAGTCTGGTTCGGTCCGGACCTGCAAACGGAGAAGAACTGGGACGAGATAACGAGTAGGGTGGCCACTCTCTGCCGGCAATGGTCCGAGAGGAAGCTGTCCCTAAAAGGTCGGGCGGAGGTGGCGAACGCCTACATCGCGTCCGTCATCGAATACCGCCTGACCGTCGTGCCTTGTCCCGATCGCGCCATCACCGAAATGGAGCGCATCCTCTTCCGCTTTTTGTGGAAAGGAAGCGTTCCGATGGTGAGGCGATCCGTTTGTTGCCAACACCCGCTGAAAGGAGGGCTGGGCATGCCGTGGTTGATGATGCGCAGACATGCGCTGAGACTGCGACATCTCCGGCTCTACGTAGACGACGGTGAGCAGGTGTGGTCGCCGTTTGTGCGACGCTCTTTCCCGCAGCTCGTCTCCATGACCGAGCTGCAGTCGTGGATCAAAAAGAGGCCGAGGAATGGCGAATGGCACCGTGAGTGTCGCGTTGCTCTGCAACAACTTTGCCGTCCCGGGTCGACCTTGAGCGGCTGCATCACAACGAAGTCATTCTATAGGGGATTAGTGGAGGGCAGGTACGACGACGATCTCGGGGCGAACCTGGGCGTCGACGAGGAATACCTGACCCGCCTGTTCAGGACGACTTTCGGGCCGGGACCTATGGACAACTTCCAGAGATCCCTGGCCTGGCAGTGTTACCGAGAGGCGCTACCCGTTCGGGATAAGCTCTATAGACACGGCTCGCGAAATGTGGGGCCGACCTGCCCGAGATGCGGTCAGAGCGATGAAACCGTTCTGCACGCACTCGTGCAGTGTCCAACCATTTCGGAGCTGTGGGCTTATGTCGAACGACTGCTGTCGCGTGTGGGACGAGTCGGTTTATCAACCGAGTCTATCGTCAATATCGTCACGCCTCCTTCCTTTAAACGGGAAGGAAGAGCTGTATTTATCGTACTTGTGGCTATGGCCAAAGAATGCATCTGGTGGACGCGTCTGAAAGGATTAGAGACAAATACTTTCCTCTCTGGTCAATCTCTCATCAACTTTTTCAAGTATCACTTGAAAAGGAAGGTGAGAGTAGAGAGGCAAGTGTTGTCTAGCAAATGTTTCGAAAAAAGATGGATACATGTAGCAAGAATGGCACGTATAAATGACGAAGCCACCTTGACCATGATTCTATAAAACGTTTTAAAATTTTGTAAACAGAGAAATTTTATTTAACAAACTGTGACGCTAAAGACCGAGGTTACCGTGGTCTTTTCGTAGGTTTTTCTTTCCACGGATAACCTCCCCATTTATTGGGAATTTTTTGTATTTTTCGTATTTTTTGTAAATACCCCAAACGTTTTGCGATGTTTTTTTTTTTTTTTTTTTTTTTTTTTCATCGTTGTCCCCACTTTTGTTTTTTTTTCTGCTTTGTTTTCGACCCCCTCGAAAAGAAAAACTCTACATTTGTATTTTGTCCCCTCTGTGTTGAGCCCTGTGTGGCTAATAAAGAAACCTATCTATTTATCTATCTATCTATCTATCTATCTATCTATCTATCTATCTATCTATCTATCTATCTATCTATCTATCTATCTATCTATCTATCTATCTATCTATCCGTCTATCTATCTATCTGTCTATCTATCTATCTATCTATCTATCTATCTATCTATCTATCTATCTATCTATCTATCTATCTATCTATCTAGCTAGCTAGCTAGCTAGCTATCTATCTATCTATCTATCTCTTCTCACGGACGTGCTGTCACATCGGCTGCGAAGGTAAACGTTTATTTGACCTTTTACTGTCCACATTTTGTTGGAATTTTTAAATAATTTTGTTGCGAAGCACCTAGGCTTCATTTGTGTGTATTTTCAAGGGCAGGAATTGACCCCCAGGGGCAGTTTCGGCCCTAGCAAAATACAAAAATTTCCTTCTTGACATTTGAAAAATGTCGAGAAACATAATTTTGGAACGCTTGTCTTGTTCTTTTGACAAGCATTTCCCGAGGCTTCAGATGCCAGAAGAGAAAAAAGAACAGAATAGCGCGTGCTCATGCAGTGACAGGAACGCAGTTGCTATAAACGTCACAAAGACTGTGAGTACAGCTACTAACAGCCCTCTCACCACCACCACCACCACCACCACCACCAACACCAACAACAAAAACAAAACTGTAACCAAGGTTACAAAACCATGCGTGAAAACCGTCACAAATGTCTCTGACGTAAGCACCACTGCTGCTGACGCCATCATCACCACCACCAACGACAACAACAACAACAACAACAACAACAGCAACAACGACAACAACAACAACAACAGCAACAACAAGGAAGTAAAGTTATCGGCCGTCAGCAATGACACCATCACCTGTTCAACAAACTCTGCTGCCACTACCACCACCTTTGAACCAGGCAGTACATACACCAACATAAACAAAAATATCCAGAAGAACATGTCCGCCAGCACAACAAAAACAAATTTCGCAAATGCTCTAAAGGAAAAAAGAACAACAGTGACATTCACACAAAAACAAATAAAAGACACAAAATCCCTTCTGACGAAAGAAGGAGATGATGTCAGAATTAACATCCCAAAAGATATTATAGAAATGAAAAACAAAAAGTGCATCATTTATAAACTGGTAAACACAAAAACCAGACGTGTAGAAAATGTTAGCACAGATAAAATTGAAGTTTGTCTTAGAAAAATTTGGCCTTATCAGAATCATGTCACCTGGGGAAGGAAATTTGGAACGGTGCAAGTAAGGTTTCTGGATGAAAATTTAGCTAAACAATTTTCGACACTCTCTCTCCGCACAGATGACTTGGTAATGATACCGAGTTATCTAGGACAGAGAGTGACCAAAGTTATGATAAAAAATGTGCCATCGGAGGTGGACACCCAATGGCTGATATCGGCCGTGTGCCTGGAAATGGAGGAGGCAAATATTTTGGAGATTACGGTCGGAGAGGAAAAGAACTGGGGAGGGAAAAATCTGGAAATCCTTCTCCACATCACGGAGGAGGCTTCACAGAAAATTCCTCCAAACATTAGATTGGCAGAGGACCACAAGCTGTATGTGGTGGTAGAGGGCAGGCGACCTCGCTGTTACCTATGCAACAGCGAAGCACATCTGAAAAAGGACTGCCCTCTGGCCGCTAAACAAAAACAACAACAACAACAACAACAACAACAACAACAACAACAGAAGCAACTACCAAATACCCCCAACAGAAAAACCTTACTACCAACACCACCAGCAACGCAAAAAACAACAACAGAAATATCAGCAATAACCACAACAGAAAAGACAACAGAAACTGCAAAAACAGAAGAAAAAAAAGAAAATTCCAAGACTGCCTCTCCCTCCCCCATATCACATACACCACACATAAATAACAAGGAGCCAACATCAATAAAAACAGCAACACAAACATTCACAGAAACACACACAGACGCACAAAATTTGCCGTTACCTCTTTCTGACTCCTCAGATCTCCCATCATCCGATGAAGAGAGTGGGGAGGAGTGGAAAATAGCTACGAAAGGAAAGAGGAAGCGCAGTAAGAAGAAAACAAAACAAAATGCAAACACAAACAAAGCAGGGAGATTCACATCTCCCGAAAATACTACTAACACCAATAGTAATATAAAAAAAACAATGCTAACAGCAATAGACAGTACAAACACAGAGTTGATGAATTACATCAACTCTAAAACAAACATCACAAATAACTATATCAAAACCAACAACCACCCACGTACAACACCGCCAAAACACATTAAAATTATTCATGTAACACCAGCATTACACAACACAATAAAATCCCTCTACCCCAACTCGGTAGGGGGATTCCAGAAATATTTGTGCAAGAAATTGTACAATAGCCTCCTTGGTGAAAAATCCAAGGAGGAAACAAAACTTTCTAACGGCAAGTAACACTCTGTTCTTTTGTTTTGTGCTTTAAAGCACACGTATAAATAGAATCATGGTGAAGATTGGTTGTGTGAATGTGCGTGGCTTAGGGTCCCCTTGGAAACAAGGGTACCTCTTAAATGACATCAAGTCACACAATTTGGATATCATAGCCATTAGTGAGACCAGACTCCATGAACCGCGGGCCCTAAAGTCCATGTTTGGCGGACAGTTTAACATTTATTTTTCTCCCTGTCTGACGAGGATGGGCGGTAGTGGCACGGCGGTTCTTTTTCGCAAGAGTCTGGATCTCCAAGTAAAGACGATATTTACGGACCCGGAGGGTAGACTGGTTGTCCTAGATGTGGACGGCAGCGATGGAGGCGCTTTTCGGTTGCTGGCAGTTTATGTGCCTCCTTTAACAGGTCGGTCAGACTTCTTTCGACGTCTAGAAGTATTCCTGGGAACGTCTCGTCCCTTACTTTTAGTGGGGGATTGGAATGCTACCTTGGACACGCATCTAGACTACGTGGGGAGTGACAAAAGTAGAAGGGGATGCAAAGGCCTCATAGACCTGCTCAGACGCTTCCAGTTGTCTGACAGGTACCGACTCGACCACCCAAATGTGCCAACGTGGACTTGGAGCAACCGCATTGGGTCGTCGAGATCGTATCTAGATAGGATAGTGTGTAGGACAAGAGATAGAGATAGTTTAGGATGTCCACAGTTCCACATAGTCAGCTACACGGATCACAAACTTGTGACGTGTACGCTAGACTTAGATAAGGCACATAGGCAGGGTCCCGGTTACTGGAAACTAAACGCGTCTTTCCCGTCGAGACAGGTTTTCAGAGACCGGATTAGCACGTTAGTAAAGAGGGCTTTGACGGGAGCCATCGTCAACAACAAATGGTGGTTTGCCCTCAAGAGAGCAGTGAGGGCGGAAGCAATAAGGTATAGCAGGGCACTAGCTGTAGAGAGGAACAGAGAAGAGGGGGAGCTAGTGATAAAGTTAGAAGAGGCATTGCGAAGTGGCATCGCATCCGACGTTTTAGCGGCGAGGTTGGCCCTCGACCAACACTTCAATGCTAAACACGAAGGGTGTGCTGTCAGGGCAAGGATGCGTGCTCTGAGGAATGAAGGTGTTGGAGCCGCACGAGAGGCCCGGGTGGCGGAGGCGCAGCGGGGTAACAGAGCCACCATCCGGTCTCTGGTAGACGAACAGGGGCGCGAATTGCTCGAGCCGAGCAAGATGTGCGAGGCGTTTCAGCGGCATTTTGCCCGACTGTTCGGGAGGAGTGGCGAGCGAGAAGGCAGGGTGGACTTTAGTGCCTACCTGCACAGCTTGCCACGACTCTCGGCAAGAGAGGCGGAGTGCTGCGAAGGGGTCATCACGGCGGAGGAGGTGAGGGACGCGATGGCGGGTTGCTCGACGGACAAATCTCCGGGTTTGGATGGTCTGCCCTACGAGCTTTACAACTGTATGCCAGACTTGTTTGGAGAAGTCTTGGCGGTCGTGTACTGCAACTGGCAGCAGAACGGGAGCATTCCCGGTTTTGTGAGCCGAGGAGCGGTAACGCTGCTGAAGAAAGATCCAAACAAGGGGGACGCCATAGATAACTTTAGGCCCATCACTCTGCTCAATGCAGACATGAAAATTTTGGCCAAGGTGTTAGCCAAGCGGTTGGCGTTTGTCATCGAGAAACTGGTCGGCACGGAGCAGACGTGCGCCGTGCCGGGCCGGAGCATCCATGACAACCTCCATCTGATGCGCTACATCATAGAGAGGGTAGTTAAGGAACCTGGCATGGGTGGGGCCCTGATCAATTTGGATCAATCGAAAGCTTTCGATAGGGTAGACCATCGATACTTGGAGGCCGTCCTCGAAGCGGCCGGCTTCGGTCCCGTTTTCCGCGGCTGGATGGCTGCCTTGTACACAGGCATCCGTTCGGTTGTTCGCGTCAATGGACGTCTATCGGGACCCTTCGACATTGCACGTTCGGTTCGTCAGGGATGCCCCCTGTCGCCGCTCCTGTACGTATTGACTCTCGAGCCACTACTGCGGAAGCTGGCGACGCTGAGGGGCATCCCGCGAGAACTGGGGTGCGGGACGAGCGTGTCGGCATACGCGGACGACGTCACCGTCATAGCGTCTAGCCACGAGCACATCGAGCTTGTCGGCGAGACGCTGAAAGACTACGAAGCGGTGACGGGAGCGAAAATCAACCGGGATAAGTCGGTGGGTTTGCTGCTCGGCACCTGGAGAAGCAAGCCCATACCGTCCGGCAGCGCCTCAGTAGTGGGACGCTGGACGGACGGTCCGGTCAAGTTGCTCGGAGTCTGGTTCGGTCCGGACCTGCAAACGGAGAAGAACTGGGACGAGATAACGAGTAGGGTGGCCACTCTCTGCCGGCAATGGTCCGAGAGGAAGCTGTCCCTAAAAGGTCGGGCGGAGGTGGCGAACGCGTACATCGCGTCCGTCATCGAATACCGCCTGACCGTCGTGCCTTGTCCCGATCGCGCCATCACCGAAATGGAGCGCATCCTCTTCCGCTTTTTGTGGAAAGGAAGCGTTCCGATGGTGAGGCGATCCGTTTGTTGCCAACACCCGCTGAAAGGAGGGCTGGGCATGCCGTGGTTGATGATGCGCAGACATGCGCTGAGACTGCGACATCTCCGGCTCTACGTAGACGACGGTGAGCAGGTGTGGTCGCCGTTTGTGCGACGCGCTTTCCCGCAGCTCGTCTCCATGACCGAGCTGCAGTCGTGGATCAAAAAGAGGCCGAGGAATGGCGAATGGCACCGTGAGTGTCGCGTTGCTCTGCAACAACTTTGCCGTCCCGGGTCGACCTTGAGCGGCTGCATCACAACGAAGTCATTCTATAGGGGATTAGTGGAGGGCAGGTACGACGACGATCTCGGGGCGAACCTGGGCGTCGACGAGGAATACCTGACCCGCTTGTTCAGGACGACTTTCGGGCCGGGACCTATGGACAACTTCCAGAGATCCCTGGCCTGGCAGTGTTACCGAGAGGCGCTACCCGTTCGGGATAAGCTCTATAGACACGGCTCGCGAAATGTGGGGCCGACCTGCCCGAGATGCGGTCAGAGCGATGAAACCGTTCTGCACGCACTCGTGCGGTGTCCAACCATTTCGGGGCTGTGGGCTTATGTCGAACGACTGCTGTCGCGTGTGGGACGAGTCGGTTTATCAACCGAGTCTATCGTCAATATCGTCACGCCTCCTTCCTTTAAACGGGAAGGAAGAGCTGTATTTATCGTACTTGTGGCTATGGCCAAAGAATGCATCTGGTGGACGCGTCTGAAAGGATTAGAGACAAATACTTTCCTCTCTGGTCAATCTCTCATCAACTTTTTCAAGTATCACTTGAAAAGGAAGGTGAGAGTAGAGAGGCAAGTGTTGTCTAGCAAATGTTTCGAAAAAAGATGGATACATGTAGCAAGAATGGCACGTATAAATGACGAAGCCACCTTGACCATGATTCTATAAAACGTTTTAAAATTTTGTAAACAGAGAAATTTTATTTAACAAACTGTGACGCTAAAGACCGAGGTTACCGTGGTCTTTTCGTAGGTTTTTCTTTCCACGGATAACCTCCCCATTTATTGGGAATTTTTTGTATTTTTCGTATTTTTTGTAAATACCCCAAACGTTTTGCGATGTTTTTTTTTTTTTTTTTTTTTTTTTTTTTTTTTTTTTTCATCGTTGTCCCCACTTTTGTTTTTTTTTCTGCTTTGTTTTCGACCCCCTCGAAAAGAAAAACTCTACATTTGTATTTTGTCCCCTCTGTGTTGAGCCCTGTGTGGCTAATAAAGAAACCTATCTATCTATCTATCTATCTATCTATTTATCTATCTATCTATCTATCTATCTATCTATTTATCTATCTATCTATTTATCTATCTATCTATCTATCTATCTATCTATTTATCTATCTATCTATTTATCTATCTATCTATCTATCTATCTATCTATTTATCTATCTATCTATCTATCTATCTATCTATTTATCTATCTATCTATCTATCTAGTAGGTTCTATATGCCTCGAAATGGAGGAGGCAAATATATTAGAAATTGCTACTGCAGAGGAGAAAAACTGGGAAGGGGGAAAAAAAGTCGAAGTCCTCCTCCACATCACTGAAGAGGAGTGCCAAAAGATCCCCACACACATCCAACTGGCAAAGGACCACAAGTTATATGTAGTGGTGGAAGGAAGGCGGCCACGTTGTTATGTATGCGGCAGCGAGGCACACCTCAAGGACAGTTGCCCAACCGCCGCCAACCAAAAAAAGCAACAAGGGCAACCACCAAAACCCGGAAAAAAAACCCTACTACCAACACCACCATCAACAATCAAAACAAGAGAAACACAAGCAACACTGGCAACTGAGAAGACAACAACATCTGCAAAAACAACAAGTGAGGAAGCAGGGGAAAAGAAAGAAAATTCCAAGACTGTTTCCCCTTCCCCCACATCACACACACCTCACACAAATAACAAGCCATCAGCACCAACAAAAACAGCAACACAACCACTCACACAAGCACACACAGACGCTCACAATTTGCCCCTACCCCCTTCCGATTCCTCAGAACCTTCGTCGGAAGATGAAAGTAATGAGGAATGGCAAATAGCCCAGAAAGGAAGGAGGAAGAGGAGCAAGAAAAGAAAAGCAAACACAAGCAAAGCAGGGAGATACACAACTCCCGAAAACACTCCAGACACCAACACAAGCACACACAACTACAACACAAGCAACAAAACCCCAAAAGCAAGTACACACACAATGCTCACTGCCATCAACACAAAAAACTCAGAGTTGATGGAATACATCAACACAAAAACAAACATAACAAACGAAGACATAAAAACCAGCAACCACCCATACACAACACCGCCAGAACACATCAAAATACTACACATAACACCAACCCTGCACCACACACTAAAATCTATTTTTCCAAAGGCAGTTGGCAAATGCCAAAAATACCTGGCGAAAAAACTATATAGTGATCTCCTCGAAGAAAACCCGAAGGAGGAGACACAAAAACTCTCAAACGGTAAGTGACTCTCTTTATAAAACTTTAACACTCAAATCAAAATGATGCTCAAGATTGGTTGTGTAAATGCGCGTGGCTTGGGGTCCCCTTGGAAACAAGGGTACCTCCTAAATGACATAAAGTCACATAAACTAGAAATCATAGCCATAAGCGAGACCAGACTCCATGATCCGCGGGCCCTATCGTCCATGTTTGGCAGACAGTTTAACATTTATTTTTCTCCCTGTCTGCCGAGAATGGGCGGTAGTGGCACGGCGGTACTCTTTCACAAGAGTCTGGATCTCGAAGTAAAGACAGTATTCATAGACCCGGAGGGTAGATTGGTTGTTCTGGATGTCGATGGCAGCGATGGGTGTGCTTTTCGACTCATATCAGTATACGCACCACCTTTAACAGGTAGGCCGGATTTCTTCCGACGTCTAGAAGTATTCCTAGGAACGTCTCGTCCTTTACTTTTAGTGGGGGATTGGAATGCTACCTTGGACACGCATCTAGACTATGTGGGCAGAGATAGGAATAGACGGGGATGCAAATGCCTCAAAGACCTGCTCAGACGCTTTCAACTGTTTGACAGGTACCGACTCGATTACCCGAATGCACCAATGTGGACATGGACAAACCGCATCGGGTCGTCGAGATCGTATCTAGATAGAATACTGTGTAGGAGAGTAGATAGAGATAGCATAGGGTGTCCACAATTTCACATAGTCAGCTACACGGATCACAAACTTGTGACGTGTACGCTAGACTTAGATAAGACACATAGGCAGGGCTCCGGTTACTGGAAACTAAACGCGTCTTTCCCGTCGAGACCAGTTTTCAGAGACCGGATTAGCACGTTAGTAAAGAGGGCTTTGACAGGAGCCATCATCAATAACAAATGGTGGTTTGCCCTCAAGAGAGCAATAAAAGCAGAAGCGGTTAGGTATAGCAAAGCACTAGCCATAGACAGAAACAGAGTAGAGGGTGAACTAGTTAAGAAGCTAGAAGAGGCAATTAGAAGTGGCATCGCATCCGACGTTTTGGCGGCGAGGTTGGCCCTTGACCAACACTTCAACGCCAAACACGAAGGGTGCGTTGTCAGGGCTAGGATGCGTGCTCTAAGAAACGAAGGTGTTGGAGCCGCACGAGAGGCCCGGGTGGCGGAGGCGCAACAGGGCAACAAAGCCACCATTCGGTCTCTGGTGGACGAACAGGGGCGCGAACTGCTCGAGCCAAGCAAAATGTGTGAGGCCTTTCAGCGGCACTTTGCTCGACTGTTTGGGACGAATGGCGAGCGAGAACGCAGGGTGGACTTCAGTGCCTACCTGCACAGCCTGCCACGACTCTCGGCAAGAGAGGCGGAGTGCTGCGAAGGTGCCATCACGGCGGCGGAAGTGAGGGACGCGATGGCGGGATGCTCGAGGGACAAATCTCCGGGTTTGGATGGTCTGCCCTACGAGCTTTACAACTGTAAGCCAGACTTGTTTGGAGACGTCTTGGTGGCGGTGTACTGCAACTGGCAGCAAAACGGGAGCATTCCCGGTTTTGTGAGTCGAGGAGCCGTAACGCTGCTGAAGAAAGATCCAAACAAGGGGGACGTCATAGATAACTTTAGGCCCATCACTCTGCTCAATGCAGACTTGAAAATTTTGGCCAAGGTGTTAGCCAAGCGGTTGGCGCTTGTCATCGAGAAACTGATCGGCAAGGCGCAAACGTGCGCGGTGCCGGGCAGGAGCATCCATGACAACCTCCATCTGATGCGCTACATCATAGAGAGGGTAGTTAAGGAACCTGGCATGGGTGGGGCCCTGATCAATTTAGATCAATCGAAAGCTTTCGATAGGGTAGACCATCAATACTTGGAGGCTGTCCTCATAGCAGCCGGCTTCGGTCCCATTTTCCGCGGCTGGATGGCTGCCTTGTACAGAGGCATCCGTTCGGTAGTTCGCGTCAATGGGCATCTATCAAGACCCTTCGACATTGCACGTTCGGTCCGTCAGGGATGCCCCCTCTCGTCGCTTCTGTACGTGTTGACTCTCGAGCCACTACTGCGGAAGCTGGCGACGCTGAGGGGCATCCCGCGAGAGTTGGGATGCGGGACGAGCGTATCGGCATACGCGGACGACGTCACCGTCATAGTGTCTAGCCAAAAGCACATCGAGCTTGTCGGCGAGACACTGAGAGACTACGAAGCGGTAACGGGAGCGAAAATCAACCGGGATAAGTCAGTGGGCTTGCGGCTCGGCACCTGGAGAAGCAACCCCATGCCGTCAAGTAGCGCCTCCGTCGTGGGACGCTGGACTGACGGTCCGGTTGAGATGCTCGGGGTCTGGTTTGGTCCAGACCTCCAAACGGAGAAGAACTGGGACGAGATAACGAGAAGGGTGGCCACTCTAGCCCGGCAATGGGCCGAGAGGAAGCTTTCCCTGAAAGGTCGGGCGGAGGTGGCGAACACGTACATCGCGTCCGTCATCTACTACCGCCTGACCGTCGTTCCTTGTCCCGACCCTACCATCACCAAACTGGAGCGCATCCTCTTCCGCTTCTTGTGGAAAGGAAGCGTTCCGATGGTTAGGCGATCCGTTTGCTGCCAACACCCGTTAAAAGGAGGACTGGGCATGCCGTGGTTGATGATGCGCAGACACGCGCTGAGACTGCGACATCTCCGGCTCTACGTAGACAGCGGTGAACAGGTGTGGTCACCGTTTGTGCGGCGCGCTTTCCCGCAGCTCGTCTCCATGACCGAACTGCAGTCATGGATCAAGAAGAGGCCGAGGAAGGGCGAATGGCACCGCGAGTGTCGCGCTGCTCTTCGGCAACTCCAACAACCCGGGTCAACCTTGAGCGACTGCATCACAACTAACGCATTCTATAGTGGATTAGTGGAGGGAAGGTACGACGACGATCTCGGGGCGAACCTGGGCGTCGACGAGGAATACCTGACCCGCCTGTTTAAGACGACCTTCGGGCCGGGACCTATGGACAACTTCCAGAGATCCCTGGCCTGGCAGTGCTATCGAGAAGCACTACCCGTTCGGGATAAGCTCTACAGGCATGGCTCGAGAAACACGGGGCCGACCTGTCCGAGATGCCGGCAGAGCGACGAAACCGTTCTGCACGCACTCGTACAGTGTCCCACCATTTCCGAGCTGTGGGCTTACGTCGAACAACTGCTATCGCGTGTGGGACGAGTCGGTCTATCAGCCGAGTCTATCGTGAATATTGTCGCGCCTCCTTCCTTTAAACGGGAAGGAAGAGCTATTTTCATCGTACTTGTGGCTATGGCGAAAGAATGTGTATGGTGGACGCGTCTGAAAGGTCTAGAGACAAAGACTTTCCTCTCTGGGCAATCTCTCATCAACTTCTTCAAGTATCACCTGAAGAGGAAGTTGAGAGTAGAAAGGGAAGTCTTGTCTAGTGAATGCTTCAAAAAAAGATGGGTGAATGTAGCAAGGATGGCACGTGTGAACGACGGAGCCATCTTGAGCATAACCCTATGAACAAGAAAAAAAAAATAAAACAAAAAGGCAAAAGAGAGTCACTTACTGTTATAGTTTCTTCAATGAGAATATTGACCAAGGTTACCGTGGTCTTTTCCGTGGGCTTTTCCTTCCACGGCTAAACCTAAACTGTCCTCCCCTCTTTTTACACGAGAACATTACTGTGTGATACACGATCCCTATTGATCGGCCTTTCCTTTTCTTTTTTTTTCGATCCCTTTTGATCGAACTGCCCCTTTTTCCCTTCCTACGATCCCTTTTGATCGACACCACCAATTTTTTTTTTTTTTTTTTTTTTTTTTTTCCTTCCTTCCCCCTCCCAAGAAAAGCTCTACACTGTATTTGTCCCATCTTCGTTGAGCCCTGTGTGGCTAATAAAAGAAATGTATCTATCTATCTATCTATCTATCTATCTATTTATCTATCTATCTATCTATCTATCTATCTATTTATCTATCTATCTATCTATCTATCTATCTATTTATCTATCTATCTATTTATCTATCTATCTATCTATCTATCTATCTATTTATCTATCTATCTATCTATCTATCTATCTATTTATCTATCTATCTATCTATCTATCTATCTATTTATCTATCTATCTATCTATCTATCTATCTATTTATCTATCTATCTATCTATCTATCTATCTATTTATCTATCTATCTATTTATCTATCTATCTATCTATCTATCTATCTATCTATCTATCTATCTATCTATCTATTTATCTATCTATCTATCTATCTATCTATCTATTTATCTATCTATCTATCTATCTATCTATCTATTTATCTATCTATCTATTTATCTATCTATCTATCTATCTATCATCATGGACGGACGGTAGACACATCGGCTCCCATGTAAGTTGCATTTTTCACCTCTTAAAAGACCTATTTTGTTTTAAAATTTTGTATAAGTTGTGTATAACACAAAATACTTCGTGAACATATATTTTTCAAATCGGAAATAGCTCTATTTAGAGCCTTATTTCCAAAAATTCAAACATATCTTCCTCGTTCCTAGCCATATTCTTTAAAACGAATATGGCTAAGGTTTTCAACGAGGCCGACTTCCCGCTCCTAATGCCAGAGGCGAAAACACTTAATGCCGTTCCGCATGAACGCAGACAAGTGATGAAGAAGAGCAATGATTCTGAGTCAACTGCTGCTGCCTCAACCACCACCACTACCACCATCACGTGTACAAACTCTGCTGCTACAGCAGTCTTGCCTGCCACCGTCACCAGTGACAACAACAACAACAACGACAAAGACAACAACAACAACAGCAACAACAACGACAACGACACAAATGTCCTTGCTAACACGACCACTGTCCTCACCACTGCTACTACCAGTGACAATAACAACAGCAACAACAACAGGACACCGACCTTCAACACCAACACCACCACTACTTCGACAAACTCTGCCGCCACTACCACCACCTTTGAACCTGGCAGTACCAACACCACTGTCAATACCACCATCAACAACTACAAGACGAACAAGATAAACAACACCACAAACGCCACAAACAACATATCTGCCAGCATCACAAAAACAAATTTTGCCGATGCAACGAAAGAAAAAAGAACAATATTAACATTCACCCAAAAACAAATCAATGACACAAAATCCCTTCTCACGAAAGAAGGTGACACTGTACAAATACACATACCAAAAGCAATTATTGAAAATACAAACAAGAAGCACATATCATACAGACTTATCAACAAGAAAACGAAGCGACCGGAGAGTTTCTCCACCCAAAAAATTGAGATTTGTCTCAAACCGATATGGCCCTTTCAAAGTCATGTTACTTGGGGAC
Source organism: Octopus bimaculoides (assembly GCF_046866305.1). Classification (NCBI taxonomy): domain Eukaryota; kingdom Metazoa; phylum Mollusca; class Cephalopoda; order Octopoda; family Octopodidae; genus Octopus; species Octopus bimaculoides. The sequence continues at coordinate 60,408,265 of NC_142938.1, read as the reverse complement.
GAAAATTTGCCACGGTCCTAGTACGCTTTAAGAGCGAACAGTTAGCGAAGGAATTTTCAACACTCTCTCTCCACACAGATGACTTGGTGATGATACCGAGTTATCTTGGACAGAGAGTGACGAAGGTGACAGTAAAGAATGTCCCTTCACAAGTGGAAACCCAGTGGATAGTAGGTTCTATATGCCTCGAAATGGAGGAGGCAAATATATTAGAAATTGCTACTGCAGAGGAGAAAAACTGGGAAGGGGGAAAAAAAGTCGAAGTCCTCCTCCATATCACTGAAGAGGAGTGCCAAAAGATCCCCACACACATCCAACTGGCAAAGGACCACAAGTTATATGTAGTGGTGGAAGGAAGGCGGCCACGTTGTTATGTATGCGGCAGCGAGGCACACCTCAAGGACAGTTGCCCAACCGCCGCCAACCAAAAAAAGCAACAAGGGCAACCACCAAAACCCGGAAAAAAAACCCTACTACCAACACCACCATCAACAATCAAAACAAGAGAAACACAAGCAACACTGGCAACTGAGAAGACAACAGCATCTGCAAAAACAACAAGTGAGGAAGCAGGGGAAAAGAAAGAAAATTCCAAGACTGTTTCCCCCTCCCCCACATCACACACACCTCACACAAATAACAAGCCATCAGCACCAACAAAAACAGCAACACAACCACTCACACAAGCACACACAGACGCTCACAATTTGCCCCTACCCCCTTCCGATTCCTCAGAACCTTCGTCGGAAGATGAAAGTAATGAGGAATGGCAAATAGCCCAGAAAGGAAGGAGGAAGAGGAGCAAGAAAAGAAAAGCAAACACAAACAAAGCAGGGAGATACACAACTCCCGAAAACACTCCAGACACCAACACAAGCACACACAACTACAACACAAGCAACAAAACCCCAAAAGCAAGTACACACACAATGCTCACTGCCATCAACACAAAAACTCAGAGTTGATGGAATACATCAACACAAAAACAAACATAACAAACGAAGACATAAAAACCAGCAACCACCCATACACAACACCGCCAGAACACATCAAAATACTACACATAACACCAACCCTGCACCACACACTAAAATCTATTTTTCCAAAGGCAGTTGGCAAATGCCAAAAATACCTGGCGAAAAAACTATATAGTGATCTCCTCGAAGAAAACCCGAAGGAGGAGACACAAAAACTCTCAAACGGTAAGTGACTCTCTTTATAAAACTTTAACACTCAAATCAAAATGATGCTCAAGATTGGTTGTGTAAATGCGCGTGGCTTGGGGTCCCCTTGGAAACAAGGGTACCTCCTAAATGACATAAAGTCACATAAACTAGAAATCATAGCCATAAGCGAGACCAGACTCCATGATACGCGGGCCCTATCGTCCATGTTTGGCAGACAGTTTAACATTTATTTTTCTCCCTGTCTGCCGAGAATGGGCGGTAGTGGCACGGCGGTACTCTTTCGCAAGAGTCTGGATCTCGAAGTAAAGACAGTATTCATAGACCCGGAGGGTAGATTGGTTGTTCTGGATGTCGATGGCAGCGATGGGTGTGCTTTTCGACTCATATCAGTATACGCACCACCTTTAACAGGTAGGCCGGATTTCTTTCGACGTCTAGAAGTATTCCTAGGAACGTCTCGTCCTTTACTTTTAGTGGGGGATTGGAATGCTACCTTGGACACGCATCTAGACTATGTTGGCAGAGATAGGAATAGACGGGGATGCAAATGCCTCAAAGACCTGCTCAGACGCTTTCAACTGTCTGACAGGTACCGACTCGATTACCCGAATGCGCCAATGTGGACATGGACAAACCGCATCGGGTCGTCGAGATCGTATCTAGATAGAATACTGTGTAGGAGAGTAGATAGAGATAGCATAGGGTGTCCACAATTTCACATAGTCAGCTACACGGATCACAAACTTGTGACGTGTACGCTAGACTTAGATAAGACACATAGGCAGGGCTCCGGTTACTGGAAACTAAACGCGTCTTTCCCGTCGAGACCAGTTTTCAGAGACCGGATTAGCACGTTAGTAAAGAGGGCTTTGACAGGAGCCATCATCAATAACAAATGGTGGTTTGCCCTCAAGAGAGCAATAAAAGCGGAAGCGGTTAGGTATAGCAAAGCACTAGCCATAGACAGAAACAGAGTAGAGGGTGAACTAGTTAAGAAGCTAGAAGAGGCAATTAGAAGTGGCATCGCATCCGACGTTTTGGCGGAGAGGTTGGCCCTTGACCAACACTTCAACGCCAAACACGAAGGGTGCGTTGTCAGGGCTAGGATGCGTGCTCTAAGAAACGAAGGTGTTGGAGCCGCACGAGAGGCCCGGGTGGCGGAGGCGCAACAGGGCAACAAAGCCACCATTCGGTCTCTGGTGGACGAACAGGGGCGCGAACTGCTCGAGCCAAGCAAAATGTGTGAGGCCTTTCAGCGGCACTTTGCTCGACTGTTTGGGACGAATGGCGAGCGAGAACGCAGGGTGGACTTCAGTGCCTACCTGCACAGCCTGCCACGACTCTCGGCAAGAGAGGCGGAGTGCTGCGAAGGTGCCATCACGGCGGCGGAAGTGAGGGACGCGATGGCGGGATGCTCGAGGGACAAATCTCCGGGTTTGGATGGTCTGCCCTACGAGCTTTACAACTGTAAGCCAGACTTGTTTGGAGACGTCTTGGTGGCGGTGTACTGCAACTGGCAGCAAAACGGGAGCATTCCCGGTTTTGTGAGTCGAGGAGCCGTAACGCTGCTGAAGAAAGATCCAAACAAGGGGGACGTCATAGATAACTTTAGGCCCATCACTCTGCTCAATGCAGACTTGAAAATTTTGGCCAAGGTGTTAGCCAAGCGGTTGGCGCTTGTCATCGAGAAACTGATCGGCAAGGCGCAAACGTGCGCGGTGCCGGGCAGGAGCATCCATGACAACCTCCATCTGATGCGCTACATCATAGAGAGGGTAGTTAAGGAACCTGGCATGGGTGGGGCCCTGATCAATTTAGATCAATCGAAAGCTTTCGATAGGGTAGACCATCAATACTTGGAGGCTGTCCTCATAGCAGCCGGCTTCGGTCCCATTTTCCGCGGCTGGATGGCTGCCTTGTACAGAGGCATCCGTTCGGTAGTTCGCGTCAATGGGCATCTATCAAGACCCTTCGACATTGCACGTTCGGTCCGTCAGGGATGCCCCCTCTCGTCGCTTCTGTACGTGTTGACTCTCGAGCCACTACTGCGGAAGCTGGCGACGCTGAGGGGCATCCCGCGAGAGTTGGGATGCGGGACGAGCGTGTCGGCATACGCGGACGACGTCACCGTCATAGTGTCTAGCCAAAAGCACATCGAGCTTGTCGGCGAGACACTGAGAGACTACGAAGCGGTAACGGGAGCGAAAATCAACCGGGATAAGTCAGTGGGCTTGCGGCTCGGCACCTGGAGAAGCAACCCCATGCCGTCAAGTAGCGCCTCCGTCGTGGGACGTTGGACTGACGGTCCGGTTGAGATGCTCGGGGTCTGGTTTGGTCCAGACCTCCAAACGGAGAAGAACTGGGACGAGATAACGAGAAGGGTGGCCACTCTAGCCCGGCAATGGGCCGAGAGGAAGCTTTCCCTGAAAGGTCGGGCGGAGGTGGCGAACACGTACATCGCGTCCGTCATCTACTACCGCCTGACCGTCGTTCCTTGTCCCGACCCTACCATCACCAAACTGGAGCGCATCCTCTTCCGCTTCTTGTGGAAAGGAAGCGTTCCGATGGTTAGGCGATCCGTTTGCTGCCAACACCCATTAAAAGGAGGACTGGGCATGCCGTGGTTGATGATGCGCAGACACGCGCTGAGACTGCGACATCTCCGGCTCTACGTAGACAGCGGTGAACAGGTGTGGTCACCGTTTGTGCGGCGCGCTTTCCCGCAGCTCGTCTCCATGACCGAACTGCAGTCATGGATCAAGAAGAGGCCGAGGAAGGGCGAATGGCACCGCGAGTGTCGCGCTGCTCTTCGGCAACTCCAACAACCCGGGTCAACCTTGAGCGACTGCATCACAACTAACGCATTCTATAGTGGATTAGTGGAGGGAAGGTACGACGACGATCTCGGGGCGAACCTGGGCGTCGACGAGGAATACCTGACCCGCCTGTTTAAGACGACCTTCGGGCCGGGACCTATGGACAACTTCCAGAGATCCCTGGCCTGGCAGTGCTATCGAGAAGCACTACCCGTTCGGGATAAGCTCTACAGGCATGGCTCGAGAAACACGGGGCCGACCTGTCCGAGATGCCGGCAGAGCGACGAAACCGTTCTGCACGCACTCGTACAGTGTCCCACCATTTCCGAGCTGTGGGCTTACGTCGAACAACTGCTATCGCGTGTGGGACGAGTCGGTCTATCAGCCGAGTCTATCGTGAATATTGTCGCGCCTCCTTCCTTTAAACGGGAAGGAAGAGCTATTTTCATCGTACTTGTGGCTATGGCGAAAGAATGTGTATGGTGGACGCGTCTGAAAGGTCTAGAGACAAAGACTTTCCTCTCTGGGCAATCTCTCATCAACTTCTTCAAGTATCACCTGAAGAGGAAGTTGAGAGTAGAAAGGGAAGTCTTGTCTAGTGAATGCTTCAAAAAAAGATGGGTGAATGTAGCAAGGATGGCACGTGTGAACGACGGAGCCATCTTGAGCATAACCCTATGAACAAGAAAAAAAAATAAAACAAAAAGGCAAAAGAGAGTCACTTACTGTTATAGTTTCTTCAATGAGAATATTGACCAAGGTTACCGTGGTCTTTTCCGTGGGCTTTTCCTTCCACGGCTAAACCTAAACTGTCCTCCCCTCTTTTTACACGAGAACATTACTGTGTGATACACGATCCCTATTGATCGGCCTTTCCTTTTCTTTTTTTTTCGATCCCTTTTGATCGAACTGCCCCTTTTTCCCTTCCTACGATCCCTTTTGATCGACACCACCAATTTTTTTTTTTTTTTTTTTTTTTGTCCTTCCTTCCCCCTCCCAAAAAGAAAAGCTCTACATTGTATTTGTCCCATCTTCGTTGAGCCCTGTGTGGCTAATAAAAGAAATGTATCTATCTATCTATCTATCTATCTATCTATCTATCTATCTATCTATCTATCTATCTATCTATCTATTTATCTATCTATCTATCTATCTATCTATCTATCTATCTATCTATCTATCTATCTATCTATCTATCTATCTATTTATCTATCTATCTATTTATCTATCTATCTATCTATCTATCTATCTATCTATCTATCTATCTATCTTTCAACTGTCTGACAGGTACCGACTCGATTACCCGAATGCGCCAATGTGGACATGGACAAACCGCATCGGGTCGTCGAGATCGTATCTAGATAGAATACTGTGTAGGAGAGTAGATAGAGATAGCATAGGGTGTCCACAATTTCACATAGTCAGCTACACGGATCACAAACTTGTGACGTGTACGCTAGACTTAGATAAGACACATAGGCAGGGCTCCGGTTACTGGAAACTAAACGCGTCTTTCCCGTCGAGACCAGTTTTCAGAGACCGGATTAGCACGTTAGTAAAGAGGGCTTTGACAGGAGCCATCATCAATAACAAATGGTGGTTTGCCCTCAAGAGAGCAATAAAAGCAGAAGCGGTTAGGTATAGCAAAGCACTAGCCATAGACAGAAACAGAGTAGAGGGTGAACTAGTTAAGAAGCTAGAAGAGGCAATTAGAAGTGGCATCGCATCCGACGTTTTGGCGGCGAGGTTGGCCCTTGACCAACACTTCAACGCCAAACACGAAGGGTGCGTTGTCAGGGCTAGGATGCGTGCTCTAAGAAACGAAGGTGTTGGAGCCGCACGAGAGGCCCGGGTGGCGGAGGCGCAACAGGGCAACAAAGCCACCATTCGGTCTCTGGTGGACGAACAGGGGCGCGAACTGCTCGAGCCAAGCAAAATGTGTGAGGCCTTTCAGCGGCACTTTGCTCGACTGTTTGGGACGAATGGCGAGCGAGAACGCAGGGTGGACTTCAGTGCCTACCTGCACAGCCTGCCACGACTCTCGGCAAGAGAGGCGGAGTGCTGCGAAGGTGCCATCACGGCGGCGGAAGTGAGGGACGCGATGGCGGGATGCTCGAGGGACAAATCTCCGGGTTTGGATGGTCTGCCCTACGAGCTTTACAACTGTAAGCCAGACTTGTTTGGAGACGTCTTGGTGGCGGTGTACTGCAACTGGCAGCAAAACGGGAGCATTCCCGGTTTTGTGAGTCGAGGAGCCGTAACGCTGCTGAAGAAAGATCCAAACAAGGGGGACGTCATAGATAACTTTAGGCCCATCACTCTGCTCAATGCAGACTTGAAAATTTTGGCCAAGGTGTTAGCCAAGCGGTTGGCGCTTGTCATCGAGAAACTGATCGGCAAGGCGCAAACGTGCGCGGTGCCGGGCAGGAGCATCCATGACAACCTCCATCTGATGCGCTACATCATAGAGAGGGTAGTTAAGGAACCTGGCATGGGTGGGGCCCTGATCAATTTAGATCAATCGAAAGCTTTCGATAGGGTAGACCATCAATACTTGGAGGCTGTCCTCATAGCAGCCGGCTTCGGTCCCATTTTCCGCGGCTGGATGGCTGCCTTGTACAGAGGCATCCGTTCGGTAGTTCGCGTCAATGGGCATCTATCAAGACCCTTCGACATTGCACGTTCGGTCCGTCAGGGATGCCCCCTCTCGTCGCTTCTGTACGTGTTGACTCTCGAGCCACTACTGCGGAAGCTGGCGACGCTGAGGGGCATCCCGCGAGAGTTGGGATGCGGGACGAGCGTGTCGGCATACGCGGACGACGTCACCGTCATAGTGTCTAGCCAAAAGCACATCGAGCTTGTCGGCGAGACACTGAGAGACTACGAAGCGGTAACGGGAGCGAAAATCAACCGGGATAAGTCAGTGGGCTTGCGGCTCGGCACCTGGAGAAGCAACCCCATGCCGTCAAGTAGCGCCTCCGTCGTGGGACGTTGGACTGACGGTCCGGTTGAGATGCTCGGGGTCTGGTTTGGTCCAGACCTCCAAACGGAGAAGAACTGGGACGAGATAACGAGAAGGGTGGCCACTCTAGCCCGGCAATGGGCCGAGAGGAAGCTTTCCCTGAAAGGTCGGGCGGAGGTGGCGAACACGTACATCGCGTCCGTCATCTACTACCGCCTGACCGTCGTTCCTTGTCCCGACCCTACCATCACCAAACTGGAGCGCATCCTCTTCCGCTTCTTGTGGAAAGGAAGCGTTCCGATGGTTAGGCGATCCGTTTGCTGCCAACACCCGTTAAAAGGAGGACTGGGCATGCCGTGGTTGATGATGCGCAGACACGCGCTGAGACTGCGACATCTCCGGCTCTACGTAGACAGCGGTGAACAGGTGTGGTCACCGTTTGTGCGGCGCGCTTTCCCGCAGCTCGTCTCCATGACCGAACTGCAGTCATGGATCAAGAAGAGGCCGAGGAAGGGCGAATGGCACCGCGAGTGTCGCGCTGCTCTTCGGCAACTCCAACAACCCGGGTCAACCTTGAGCGACTGCATCACAACTAACGCATTCTATAGTGGATTAGTGGAGGGAAGGTACGACGACGATCTCGGGGCGAACCTGGGCGTCGACGAGGAATACCTGACCCGCCTGTTTAAGACGACCTTCGGGCCGGGACCTATGGACAACTTCCAGAGATCCCTGGCCTGGCAGTGCTATCGAGAAGCACTACCCGTTCGGGATAAGCTCTACAGGCATGGCTCGAGAAACACGGGGCCGACCTGTCCGAGATGCCGGCAGAGCGACGAAACCGTTCTGCACGCACTCGTACAGTGTCCCACCATTTCCGAGCTGTGGGCTTACGTCGAACAACTGCTATCGCGTGTGGGACGAGTCGGTCTATCAGCCGAGTCTATCGTGAATATTGTCGCGCCTCCTTCCTTTAAACGGGAAGGAAGAGCTATTTTCATCGTACTTGTGGCTATGGCGAAAGAATGTGTATGGTGGACGCGTCTGAAAGGTCTAGAGACAAAGACTTTCCTCTCTGGGCAATCTCTCATCAACTTCTTCAAGTATCACCTGAAGAGGAAGTTGAGAGTAGAAAGGGAAGTCTTGTCTAGTGAATGCTTCAAAAAAAGATGGGTGAATGTAGCAAGGATGGCACGTGTGAACGACGGAGCCATCTTGAGCATAACCCTATGAAGAAGAAAAAAAAATAAAACAAAAAGGCAAAAGAGAGTCACTTACTGTTATAGTTTCTTCAATGAGAATATTGACCAAGGTTACCGTGGTCTTTTCCGTGGGCTTTTCCTTCCACGGCTAAACCTAAACTGTCCTCCCCTCTTTTTACACGAGAACATTACTGTGTGATACACGATCCCTATTGATCGGCCTTTCCTTTTCTTTTTTTTTCGATCCCTTTTGATCGAACTGCCCCTTTTTCCCTTCCTACGATCCCTTTTGATCGACACCACCAATTTTTTTTTTTTTTTTTTTTTTTTTTTTTCATCGTTGTCCCCACTTTTGTTTTTTTTCTGTTTTGTTTTCGACCCCCTCGAAAAGAAAAACTCTACATTTGTATTTTGTCCCCTCTGTGTTGAGCCCTGTGTGGCTAATAAAGAAACCTATCTATCTATCTATCTATCTATCTATCTATCTATCTATCTCTATGGACGGACGGTAGACGTGTCGGCTCTGTAAGTTTTGCCTTTTTCATGTTTTAAAAAGTTTGTTTGTAAAGTTTATTTTATATACAAAGTTGTATAACAACTTGTAGACTCTCTGGTGCAAGTTTTTTGCGACGGAAATCTGCCCTGTGTGGCACATTTCCAGGATATAAAAACCAATTTCGGCTTTCTAGCCATTTTTTTTTGAGACGATGGCGTCTTGTAGCCATGAAAATCTTTGTGACACGAACGCTGCATTTTGCAGTGTTTCGTTCGAAAAAGAATTTCCTAGTCTTCCTTCCTCACAGTTAAACGAGAGAATGGAGAAAAAGAAAAAAGAATTTACACACACAAATTCAAGTGTTAACACCGCCACCACCACCACCAACAACAACAAAAACAAAACTGTAACCAAGGTTACAAAACAGAACATAGACAATATTTCCAAAGAATGTGACGTCAGCACCAATTCTGGTGACGACATCATTACCACCACCACCACCAACAACAACGACAACAACAACAACAGCAGCAGCAGCAACATTTCAACTCAACCTTTGCTCCCTTCACCAGCAGCAAGCGAAAGAGAGGAAGGAAAAAGCCACAACACCACTGAAACAAATACCACATCTACTACCAATACCAGTACCAGCACCAGCAACAACAATAACAATAATAACACAAACAAAAACTTTGCTGAAGCTTTGAAGCAAAGTGAAACTGTTGTGTCCTACACAACAAAAGAAATAATAGAGATGAGAAAATTAATCACCAAAGAAAGCGGTGAAATACGCTTAAACGTACCACAACACATATTAGACGAAGCAAATAGGAAAACAATAATTTATAAAATAATAAACACAAAAAGTAAAAGGCCGGAACAAGCCAGTATAGACAAGATCGAAAGATGCTTGAGATCTATTTGGGACAAAAAATCCTATATCACGTATTATAGGTTTGCACAAGTTCAGGTGATTTTTCGAAATGAAGAGTTGGCGAAGACGTATTCAACGCTAACTCTTCACACACCTGAAATAACAATGTTACCCAGTTACCTTGGCCAAAAGGTAACAAAGGTAACAATAAAGCACGCACCTCCAACAATCGACACACTATGGTTGATATCGGCCATATGTATTGATATGGACAACATTAACATACTGAAAATAAACGTTGGAGAGAGCAATTGGACCGGAAAAAGCATACAAATCTTGTTCCACACAAACGAACAAGAAATCAAAAAAATCCCACCATACATCCGTTTGGCAACAAACCAAAAGTTGCATATAGTAGTAGAGGGCAGGCGGCCTCGCTGTTACTTATGCGACAGCGAGGCACACCTTAAAAAGGAGTGTCCGACTGCCCGAAAAACACAACAACAACAACAAGAACTAACTAAACACACAAAAAAAGCCTTGCTGCCCACACCGCCATCCACACAAAAAACAATAAAAGCAACATCAACAACATCAACGAAAGAAAATACAACAAAAACTACAAAATTAACAAACAAAGAAGACGAAAAAAGAAAAGACAATACAAAAACTGATACCCCTTCCCCCACATCACTTACACCACAACCAAAAATTCAACAACCAACAACAACAAAAACAACAATACAACCACTTACACAAGCAAACACAGAAGCATACAACATGCCTCTACCTCCTTCCGATTCCTCAGAGTTTTCATCTGAAGACGAGTCAAGTACTGAGGAATGGAAAATTGCCCAAAAAGGAAGGAGGAAGAGGAGCAAAAAAAGAAAAACGAACAACAACAAAGCAGGGAGATTCACATCTCCCGAAAACACTCCCAACGCCTACATGATAGACACCCATAATAGCACACCAAAAACAATGCTAACAGCAATAGACACTACAAACACAGAGTTGATGAATTACATCAACTCTAAAACAAACATCACAAATAACGACATAAAAACAAACAACCACCCACGCACAACACCGCCAAAACATATTAAAATTTATCATGTAACACCAGCATTACACAACACAATAAAATCCCTCTACCCCAACTCGGTAGGGGGATTCCAGAAATATTTGTGCAAGAAATTGTACAATAGCCTCCTTGGTGAAAAATCCAAGCAGGAAACAAAACTTTCGAACGGTAAGTAACTTTCAGTTCTTTTGTTTTGTGCTTTAAAGCACACGTATAAATAGAATCATGGTGAAGATTGGTTGTGTGAATGTGCGTGGCTTAGGGTCCCCTTGGAAACAAGGGTACCTCTTAAATGACATCAAGTCACACAATTTGGATATCATAGCCATTAGTGAGACCAGACTCCATGAACCGCGGGCCCTAAAGTCCATGTTTGGCGGACAGTTTAACATTTATTTTTCTCCCTGTCTGCCGAGGATGGGCGGTAGTGGCACGGCAGTTCTTTTTCGCAAGAGTCTGGATCTCCAAGTAAAGACGATATTTACGGACCCGGAGGGTAGACTGGTTGTCCTAGATGTGGACGGCAGCGATGGAGGCGCTTTTCGGTTGCTGGCAGTTTATGTGCCTCCTTTAACAGGTCGGTCAGACTTCTTTCGACGTCTAGAAGTATTCCTGGGAACGTCTCGTCCCTTACTTTTAGTGGGGGATTGGAATGCTACCTTGGACACGCATCTAGACTACGTGGGGAGTGACAAAACTAGAAGAGGATGCAAAGGCCTCATAGACCTGCTCAGACGCTTCCAGTTGTCTGACAGGTACCGACTCGACCACCCAAATGTGCCAACGTGGACTTGGAGCAACCGCATTGGGTCGTCGAGATCGTATCTAGATAGGATAGTGTGTAGGACAAGAGATAGAGATAGTTTAGGATGTCCACAGTTCCACATAGTCAGCTACACGGATCACAAACTTGTGACGTGTACGCTAGACTTAGATAAGGCACATAGGCAGGGTCCCGGTTACTGGAAACTAAACGCGTCTTTCCCGTCGAGACAGGTTTTCAGAGACCGGATTAGCACGTTAGTAAAGAGGGCTTTGACGGGAGCCATCGTCAACAACAAATGGTGGTTTGCCCTCAAGAGAGCAGTAAGGGCGGAAGCAATAAGGTATAGCAGGGCACTAGCTGTAGAGAGGAACAGAGTAGAGGGGGAGCTAGTGATAAAGTTAGAAGAGGCATTGCGAAGTGGCATCGCATCCGACGTTTTAGCGGCGAGGTTGGCCCTCGACCAACACTTCAATGCTAAACACGAAGGGTGTGCTGTCAGGGCAAGGATGCGTGCTCTGAGGAATGAAGGTGTTGGAGCCGCACGAGAGGCCCGGGTGGCGGAGGCGCAGCGGGGTAACAGAGCCACCATCCGGTCTCTGGTAGACGAACAGGGGCGCGAATTGCTCGAGCCGAGCAAGATGTGCGAGGCGTTTCAGCGGCATTTTGCCCGACTGTTCGGGAGGAGTGGCGAGCGAGAAGGCAGGGTGGACTTTAGTGCCTACCTGCACAGCTTGCCACGACTCTCGGCAAGAGAGGCGGAGTGCTGCGAAGGGGTCATCACGGCGGAGGAGGTGAGGGACGCGATGGCGGGTTGCTCGACGGACAAATCTCCGGGTTTGGATGGTCTGCCCTACGAGCTTTACAACTGTATGCCAGACTTGTTTGGAGAAGTCTTGGCGGCCGTGTACTGCAACTGGCAGCAGAACGGGAGCATTCCCGGTTTTGTGAGCCGAGGAGCGGTAACGCTGCTGAAGAAAGATCCAAACAAGGGGGACGCCATAGATAACTTTAGGCCCATCACTCTGCTCAATGCAGACATGAAAATTTTGGCCAAGGTGTTAGCCAAGCGGTTGGCGCTTGTCATCGAGAAACTGGTCGGCACGGAGCAGACGTGCGCCGTGCCGGGCCGGAGCATCCATGACAACCTCCATCTGATGCGCTACATCATAGAGAGGGTAGTTAAGGAACCTGGCATGGGTGGGGCCCTGATCAATTTGGATCAATCGAAAGCTTTCGATAGGGTAGACCATCGATACTTGGAGGCCGTCCACGAAGCGGCCGGCTTCGGTCCCGTTTTCCGCGGCTGGATGGCTGCCTTGTACACAGGCATCCGTTCGGTTGTTCGCGTCAATGGACGTCTATCGGGACCCTTCGACATTGCACGTTCGGTTCGTCAGGGATGCCCCCTGTCGCCGCTCCTGTACGTATTGACTCTCGAGCCACTACTGCGGAAGCTGGCGACGCTGAGGGGCATCCCGCGAGAACTGGGGTGCGGGACGAGCGTGTCGGCATACGCGGACGACGTCACCGTCATAGCGTCTAGCCACGAGCACATCGAGCTTGTCGGCGAGACGCTGAAAGACTACGAAGCGGTGACGGGAGCGAAAATCAACCGGGATAAGTCGGTGGGTTTGCTGCTCGGCACCTGGAGAAGCAAGCCCATACCGTCCGGCAGCGCCTCAGTAGTGGGACGCTGGACGGACGGTCCGGTCAAGTTGCTCGGAGTCTGGTTCGGTCCGGACCTGCAAACGGAGAAGAACTGGGACGAGATAACGAGTAGGGTGGCCACTCTCTGCCGGCAATGGTCCGAGAGGAAGCTGTCCCTAAAAGGTCGGGCGGAGGTGGCGAACGCGTACATCGCGTCCGTCATCGAATACCGCCTGACCGTCGTGCCTTGTCCCGATCGCGCCATCACCGAAATGGAGCGCATCCTCTTCCGCTTTTTGTGGAAAGGAAGCGTTCCGATGGTGAGGCGATCCGTTTGTTGCCAACACCCGCTGAAAGGAGGGCTGGGCATGCCGTGGTTGATGATGCGCAGACATGCGCTGAGACTGCGACATCTCCGGCTCTACGTAGACGACGGTGAGCAGGTGTGGTCGCCGTTTGTGCGACGCGCTTTCCCGCAGCTCGTCTCCATGACCGAGCTGCAGTCGTGGATCAAAAAGAGGCCGAGGAATGGCGAATGGCACCGTGAGTGTCGCGTTGCTCTGCAACAACTTTGCTGTCCCGGGTCGACCTTGAGCGGCTGCATCACAACGAAGTCATTCTATAGAGGATTAGTGGAGGGCAGGTACGACGACGATCTCGGGGCGAACCTGGGCGTCGACGAGGAATACCTGACCCGCCTGTTCAGGACGACTTTCGGGCCGGGACCTATGGACAACTTCCAGAGATCCCTGGCCTGGCAGTGTTACCGAGAGGCGCTACCCGTTCGGGATAAGCTCTATAGACACGGCTCGCGAAATGTGGGGCCGACCTGCCCGAGATGCGGTCAGAGCGATGAAACCGTTCTGCACGCACTCGTGCAGTGTCCAACCATTTCGGAGCTGTGGGCTTATGTCGAACGACTGCTGTCGCGTGTGGGACGAGTCGGTTTATCAACCGAGTCTATCGTCAATATCGTCACGCCTCCTTCCTTTAAACGGGAAGGAAGAGCTGTATTTATCGTACTTGTGGCTATGGCCAAAGAATGCATCTGGTGGACGCGTCTGAAAGGATTAGAGACAAATACTTTCCTCTCTGGTCAATCTCTCATCAACTTTTTCAAGTATCACTTGAAAAGGAAGGTGAGAGTAGAGAGGCAAGTGTTGTCTAGCAAATGTTTCGAAAAAAGATGGATACATGTAGCAAGAATGGCACGTATAAATGACGAAGCCACCTTGACCATGATTCTATAAAACGTTTTAAAATTTTGTAAACAGAGAAATTTTATTTAACAAACTGTGACGCTAAAGACCGAGGTTACCGTGGTCTTTTCGTAGGTTTTTCTTTCCACGGATAACCTCCCCATTTATTGGGAATTTTTTGTATTTTTCGTATTTTTTGTAAATACCCCAAACGTTTTGCGATGTTTTTTTTTTTTTTTTTTTTTTTTTTTTTCATCGTTGTCCCCACTTTTGTTTTTTTTCTGCTTTGTTTTCGACCCCCTCGAAAAGAAAAACTCTACATTTGTATTTTGTCCCCTCTGTGTTGAGCCCTGTGTGGCTAATAAAGAAACCTATCTATCTATCTATCTATCTATCTAAATGACATAAAATCACATAAACTAGAAATCATAGCCATAAGCGAGACCAGACTCCATGATCCGCGGGCCTTATCGTCCATGTTTGGCAGACAGTTTAACATTTATTTTTCTCCCTGTCTGCCGAGAATGGGCGGTAGTGGCACGGCGGTACTCTTTCGCAAGAGTCTGGATCTCGAAGTAAAGACAGTATTCATAGACCCGGAGGGTAGATTGGTTGTTCTGGATGTCGATGGCAGCGATGGGTGTGCTTTTCGACTCATATCAGTATACGCACCACCTTTAACAGGTAGGCCGGATTTCTTTCGACGTCTAGAAGTATTCCTAGGAACGTCTCGTCCTTTACTTTTAGTAGGGGATTGGAATGCTACCTTGGACACGCATCTAGACTATGTGGGCAGAGATAGGAATAGACGGGGATGCAAATGCCTCAAAGACCTGCTCAGACGCTTTCAACTGTCTGACAGGTACCGACTCGATTACCCGAAAGCGCCAATGTGGACATGGACAAACCGCATCGGGTCGTCGAGATCGTATCTAGATAGAATACTGTGTAGGAGAGTAGATAGAGATAGCATAGGGTGTCCACAATTTCACATAGTCAGCTACACGGATCACAAACTTGTGACGTGTACGCTAGACTTAGATAAGACACATAGGCAGGGCTCCGGTTACTGGAAACTAAACGCGTCTTTCCCGTCGAGACCAGTTTTCAGAGACCGGATTAGCACGTTAGTAAAGAGGGCTTTGACAGGAGCCATCATCAATAACAAATGGTGGTTTGCCCTCAAGAGAGCAATAAAAGCGGAAGCGGTTAGGTATAGCAAAGCACTAGCCATAGACAGAAACAGAGTAGAGGGTGAACTAGTTAAGAAGCTAGAAGAGGCAATTAGAAGTGGCATCGCATCCGACGTTTTGGCGGCGAGGTTGGCCCTTGACCAACACTTCAACGCCAAACACGAAGGGTGCGTTGTCAGGGCTAGGATGCGTGCTCTAAGAAACGAAGGTGTTGGAGCCGCACGAGAGGCCCGGGTGGCGGAGGCGCAACAGGGCAACAAAGCCACCATTCGGTCTCTGGTGGACGAACAGGGGCGCGAACTGCTCGAGCCAAGCAAAATGTGTGAGGCCTTTCAGCGGCACTTTGCTCGACTGTTTGGGACGAATGGCGAGCGAGAACGCAGGGTGGACTTCAGTGCCTACCTGCACAGCCTGCCACGACTCTCGGCAAGAGAGGCGGAGTGCTGCGAAGGTGCCATCACGGCGGCGGAAGTGAGGGACGCGATGGCGGGATGCTCGAGGGACAAATCTCCGGGTTTGGATGGTCTGCCCTACGAGCTTTACAACTGTAAGCCAGACTTGTTTGGAGACGTCTTGGTGGCGGTGTACTGCAACTGGCAGCAAAACGGGAGCATTCCCGGTTTTGTGAGTCGAGGAGCCGTAACGCTGCTGAAGAAAGATCCAAACAAGGGGGACGTCATAGATAACTTTAGGCCCATCACTCTGCTCAATGCAGACTTGAAAATTTTGGCCAAGGTGTTAGCCAAGCGGTTGGCGCTTGTCATCGAGAAACTGATCGGCAAGGCGCAAACGTGCGCGGTGCCGGGCAGGAGCATCCATGACAACCTCCATCTGATGCGCTACATCATAGAGAGGGTAGTTAAGGAACCTGGCATGGGTGGGGCCCTGATCAATTTAGATCAATCGAAAGCTTTCGATAGGGTAGACCATCAATACTTGGAGGCTGTCCTCATAGCGGCCGGCTTCGGTCCCATTTTCCGCGGCTGGATGGCTGCCTTGTACAGAGGCATCCGTTCGGTAGTTCGCGTCAATGGGCATCTATCAAGACCCTTCGACATTGCACGTTCGGTCCGTCAGGGATGCCCCCTCTCGTCGCTTCTCTACGTGTTGACTCTCGAGCCACTACTGCGGAAGCTGGCGACGCTGAGGGGCATCCCGCGAGGGTTGGGATGCGGGACGAGCGTGTCGGCATACGCGGACGACGTCACCGTCATAGTGTCTAGCCAAAAGCACATCGAGCTTGTCGGCGAGACACTGAGAGACTACGAAGCGGTAACGGGAGCAAAAATCAACCGGGATAAGTCAGTGGGCTTGCGGCTCGGCACCTGGAGAAGCAACCCCATGCCGTCAAGTAGCGCCTCCGTCGTGGGACGTTGGACTGACGGTCCGGTTGAGATGCTCGGGGTCTGGTTTGGTCCAGACCTCCAAACGGAGAAGAACTGGGACGAGATAACGAGAAGGGTGGCCACTCTAGCCCGGCAATGGGCCGAGAGGAAGCTTTCCCTGAAAGGTCGGGCGGAGGTGGCGAACACGTACATCGCGTCCGTCATCTACTACCGCCTGACCGTCGTTCCTTGTCCCGACCCTACCATCACCAAACTGGAGCGCATCCTCTTCCGCTTCTTGTGGAAAGGAAGCGTTCCGATGGTTAGGCGATCCGTTTGCTGCCAACACCCGTTAAAAGGAGGACTGGGCATGCCGTGGTTGATGATGCGCAGACACGCGCTGAGACTGCGACATCTCCGGCTCTACGTAGACAGCGGTGAACAGGTGTGGTCACCGTTTGTGCGGCGCGCTTTCCCGCAGCTCGTCTCCATGACCGAACTGCAGTCATGGATCAAGAAGAGGCCGAGGAAGGGCGAATGGCACCGCGAGTGTCGCGCTGCTCTTCGGCAACTCCAACAACCCGGGTCAACCTTGAGCGACCGCATCACAACTAACGCATTCTATAGTGGATTAGTGGAGGGAAGGTACGACGACGATCTCGGGGCGAACCTGGGCGTCGACGAGGAATACCTGACCCGCCTGTTTAAGACGACCTTCGGGCCGGGACCTATGGACAACTTCCAGAGATCCCTGGCCTGGCAGTGCTATCGAGAAGCACTACCCGTTCGGGATAAGCTCTACAGGCATGGCTCGAGAAACACGGGGCCGACCTGTCCGAGATGCCGGCAGAGCGACGAAACCGTTCTGCACGCACTCGTACAGTGTCCCACCATTTCCGAGCTGTGGGCTTACGTCGAACAACTGCTATCGCGTGTGGGACGAGTCGGTCTATCAGCCGAGTCTATCGTGAATATTGTCGCGCCTCCTTCCTTTAAACGGGAAGGAAGAGCTATTTTCATCGTACTTGTGGCTATGGCGAAAGAATGTGTATGGTGGACGCGTCTGAAAGGTCTAGAGACAAAGACTTTCCTCTCTGGGCAATCTCTCATCAACTTCTTCAAGTATCACCTGAAGAGGAAGTTGAGAGTAGAAAGGGAAATCTTGTCTAGTGAATGCTTCAAAAAAAGATGGGTGAATGTAGCAAGGATGGCACGTGTGAACGACGGAGCCATCTTGAGCATAACCCTATGAACAAGAAAAAAAAAATAAAACAAAAAGGCAAAAGAGAGTCACTTACTGTTATAGTTTCTTCAATGAGAATATTGACCAAGGTTACCGTGGTCTTTTCCGTGGGCTTTTCCTTCCACGGCTAAACCTAAACTGTCCTCCCCTCTTTTTACACGAGAACATTACTGTGTGATACACGATCCCTATTGATCGGCCTTTCCTTTTCTTTTTTTTCGATCCCTTTTGATCGAACTGCCCCTTTTTCCCTTCCTACGATCCCTTTTGATCGACACCACCAATTTTTTTTTTTTTTTTTTTTTTTCCTTCCTCCCCCCTCCCAAAAAGAAAAGCTCTACATTGTATTTGTCCCATCTTCGTTGAGCCCTGTGTGGCTAATAAAAGAAATGTATCTATCTATCTATCTATCTATCTATTTATCTATCTATCTATCTATCTATCTATCTATCTATCTATCTATCTATCTATCTATCTATCTATCTATTTATCTATCTATCTATCTATCTATCTATCTATCTATCTATCTATTTATCTATCTATTTATCTATCTATCTATCTATCTATCTATCTATCTATCTATCTATCTATCTATCTATCTATCTATCTATCTATCTATCTATCTATCTATCTATCTATCTATTTATCTATCTATCTATCTATCTATCTATCTATCTATCTATCTATCTATCTATCTATCTATCTATCTATCTCTTCTCACGGACGTGCTGTCACATCGGCTGCGAAGGTAAACGTTTATTTGACCTTTTACTGTCCACATTTTGTTGGAATTTTTTAATAATTTTGTTGCGAAGCACCTAGGCTTCATTTGTGTGTATTTTCAAGGGCAGGAATTGACCCCCAGGGGCAGTTTCGGCCCTAGCAAAATACAAAAATTTCCTTCTTGACATTTGAAAAATGTCGAGAAACATAATTTTGGAACGCTTGTCTTGTTCTTTTGACAAGCATTTCCCGAGGCTTCAGATGCCAGAAGAGAAAAAAGAACAGAATAGCGCGTGCTCATGCAGTGACACGAACGCAGTTGCTATAAACGTCACAAAGACTGTGAGTACAGCTACTAACAGCCCTCTCACCACCACCACCACCACCACCACCACCAACACCAACAACAAAAACAAAACTGTAACCAAGGTTACAAAACCATGCGTGAAAACCGTCACAAATGTCTCTGACGTAAGCACCACTGCTGCTGACGCCATCATCACCACCACCAACGACAACAACAACAACAACAACAACAACAGCAACAACGACAACAACAACAACAACAGCAACAACAAGGAAGTAAAGTTATCGGCCGTCAGCAATGACACCATCACCTGTTCAACAAACTCTGCTGCCACTACCACCACCTTTGAACCAGGCAGTACATACACCAACATAAACAAAAATATCCAGAAGAACATGTCCGCCAGCACAACAAAAACAAATTTCGCAAATGCTCTAAAGGAAAAAAGAACAACAGTGACATTCACACAAAAACAAATAAAAGACACAAAATCCCTTCTGACGAAAGAAGGAGATGATGTCAGAATTAACATCCCAAAAGATATTATAGAAATGAAAAACAAAAAGTGCATCATTTATAAACTGGTAAACACAAAAACCAGACGTGTAGAAAATGTTAGCACAGATAAAATTGAAGTTTGTCTTAGAAAAATTTGGCCTTATCAGAATCATGTCACCTGGGGAAGGAAATTTGGAACGGTGCAAGTAAGGTTTCTGGATGAAAATTTAGCTAAACAATTTTCGACACTCTCTCTCCGCACAGATGACTTGGTAATGATACCGAGTTATCTAGGACAGAGAGTGACCAAAGTTATGATAAAAAATGTGCCATCGGAGGTGGACACCCAATGGCTGATATCGGCCGTGTGCCTGGAAATGGAGGAGGCAAATATTTTGGAGATTACGGTCGGAGAGGAAAAGAACTGGGGAGGGAAAAATCTGGAAATCCTTCTCCACATCACGGAGGAGGCTTCACAGAAAATTCCTCCAAACATTAGATTGGCAGAGGACCACAAGCTGTATGTGGTGGTAGAGGGCAGGCGACCTCGCTGTTACCTATGCAACAGCGAAGCACATCTGAAAAAGGACTGCCCTCTGGCCGCTAAACAAAAACAACAACAACAACAACAACAACAACAACAACAACAACAACAACAACAGAAGCAACTACCAAATACCCCCAACAGAAAAACCTTACTACCAACACCACCAGCAACGCAAAAAACAACAACAGAAATATCAGCAATAACCACAACAGAAAAGACAACAGAAACTGCAAAAACAGAAGAAAAAAAAGAAAATTCCAAGACTGCCTCTCCCTCCCCCATATCACATACACCACACATAAATAACAAGGAGCCAACATCAATAAAAACAGCAACACAAACATTCACAGAAACACACACAGACGCACAAAATTTGCCGTTACCTCTTTCTGACTCCTCAGATCTCCCATCATCCGATGAAGAGAGTGGGGAGGAGTGGAAAATAGCTACGAAAGGAAAGAGGAAGCGCAGTAAGAAGAAAACAAAACAAAATGCAAACACAAACAAAGCAGGGAGATTCACATCTCCCGAAAATACTACTAACACCAATAGTAATATAAAAAAAACAATGCTAACAGCAATAGACAGTACAAACACAGAGTTGATGAATTACATCAACTCTAAAACAAACATCACAAATAACGACATCAAAACCAACAACCACCCACGTACAACACCGCCAAAACACATTAAAATTATTCATGTAACACCAGCATTACACAACACAATAAAATCCCTCTACCCCAACTCGGTAGGGGGATTCCAGAAATATTTGTGCAAGAAATTGTACAATAGCCTCCTTGGTGAAAAATCCAAGGAGGAAACAAAACTTTCTAACGGCAAGTAACACTCTGTTCTTTTGTTTTGTGCTTTAAAGCACACGTATAAATAGAATCATGGTGAAGATTGGTTGTGTGAATGTGCGTGGCTTAGGGTCCCCTTGGAAACAAGGGTACCTCTTAAATGACATCAAGTCACACAATTTGGATATCATAGCCATTAGTGAGACCAGACTCCATGAACCGCGCGCCCTAAAGTCCATGTTTGGCGGACAGTTTAACATTTATTTTTCTCCCTGTCTGCCGAGGATGGGCGGTAGTGGCACGGCGGTTCTTTTTCGCAAGAGTCTGGATCTCCAAGTAAAGACGATATTTACGGACCCGGAGGGTAGACTGGTTGTCCTAGATGTGGACGGCAGCGATGGAGGCGCTTTTCGGTTGCTGGCAGTTTATGTGCCTCCTTTAACAGGTCGGTCGGACTTCTTTCGACGTCTAGAAGTATTCCTGGGAACGTCTCGTCCCTTACTTTTAGTGGGGGATTGGAATGCTACCTTGGACACGCATCTAGACTACGTGGGGAGTGACAAAAGTAGAAGGGGATGCAAAGGCCTCATAGACCTGCTCAGACGCTTCCAGTTGTCTGACAGGTACCGACTCGACCACCCAAATGTGCCAACGTGGACTTGGAGCAACCGCATTGGGTCGTCGAGATCGTATCTAGATAGGATAGTGTGTAGGACAAGAGATAGAGATAGTTTAGGATGTCCACAGTTCCACATAGTCAGCTACACGGATCACAAACTTGTGACGTGTACGCTAGACATAGATAAGGCACATAGGCAGGGTCCCGGTTACTGGAAACTAAACGCGTCTTTCCCGTCGAGACAGGTTTTCAGAGACCGGATTAGCACGTTAGTAAAGAGGGCTTTGACGGGAGCCATCGTCAACAACAAATGGTGGTTTGCCCTCAAGAGAGCAGTAAGGGCGGAAGCAATAAGGTATAGCAGGGCACTAGCTGTAGAGAGGAACAGAGAAGAGGGGGAGCTAGTGATAAAGTTAGAAGAGGCATTGCGAAGTGGCATCGCATCCGACGTTTTAGCGGCGAGGTTGGCCCTCGACCAACACTTCAATGCTAAACACGAAGGGTGTGCTGTCAGGGCAAGGATGCGTGCTCTGAGGAATGAAGGTGTTGGAGCCGCACGAGAGGCCCGGGTGGCGGAGGCGCAGCGGGGTAACAGAGCCACCATCCGGTCTCTGGTAGACGAACAGGGGCGCGAATTGCTCGAGCCGAGCAAGATGTGCGAGGCGTTTCAGCGGCATTTTGCCCGACTGTTCGGGAGGAGTGGCGAGCGAGAAGGCAGGGTGGACTTTAGTGCCTACCTGCACAGCTTGCCACGACTCTCGGCAAGAGAGGCGGAGTGCTGCGAAGGGGTCATCACGGCGGAGGAGGTGAGGGACGCGATGGCGGGTTGCTCGACGGACAAATCTCCGGGTTTGGATGGTCTGCCCTACGAGCTTTACAACTGTATGCCAGACTTGTTTGGAGAAGTCTTGGCGGCCGTGTACTGCAACTGGCAGCAGAACGGGAGCATTCCCGGTTTTGTGAGCCGAGGAGCGGTAACGCTGCTGAAGAAAGATCCAAACAAGGGGGACGCCATAGATAACTTTAGGCCCATCACTCTGCTCAATGCAGACATGAAAATTTTGGCCAAGGTGTTAGCCAAGCGGTTGGCGCTTGTCATCGAGAAACTGGTCGGCACGGAGCAGACGTGCGCCGTGCCGGGCCGGAGCATCCATGACAACCTCCATCTGATGCGCTACATCATAGAGAGGGTAGTTAAGGAACCTGGCATGGGTGGGGCCCTGATCAATTTGGATCAATCCAAAGCTTTCGATAGGGTAGACCATCGATACTTGGAGGCCGTCCTCGAAGCGGCCGGCTTCGGTCCCGTTTTCCGCGGCTGGATGGCTGCCTTGTACACAGGCATCCGTTCGGTTGTTCGCGTCAATGGACGTCTATCGGGACCCTTCGACATTGCACGTTCGGTTCGTCAGGGATGCCCCCTGTCGCCGCTCTTGTACGTATTGACTCTCGAGCCACTACTGCGGAAGCTGGCGACGCTGAGGGGCATCCCGCGAGAACTGGGGTGCGGGACGAGCGTGTCGGCATACGCGGACGACGTCACCGTCATAGCGTCTAGCCACGAGCACATTGAGCTTGTCGGCGAGACGCTGAAAGACTACGAAGCGGTGACGGGAGCGAAAATCAACCGGGATAAGTCGGTGGGTTTGCTGCTCGGCACCTGGAGAAGCAAGCCCATACCGTCCAGCAGCGCCTCAGTAGTGGGACGCTGGACGGACGGTCCGGTCAAGTTGCTCGGAGTCTGGTTCGGTCCGGACCTGCAAACGGAGAAGAACTGGGACGAGATAACGAGTAGGGTGGCCACTCTCTGCCGGCAATGGTCCGAGAGGAAGCTGTCCCTAAAAGGTCGGGCGGAGGTGGCGAACGCGTACATCGCGTCCGTCATCGAATACCGCCTGACCGTCGTGCCTTGTCCCGATCGCGCCATCACCGAAATGGAGCGCATCCTCTTCCGCTTTTTGTGGAAAGGAAGCGTTCCGATGGTGAGGCGATCCGTTTGTTGCCAACACCCGCTGAAAGGAGGGCTGGGCATGCCGTGGTTGATGATGCGCAGACATGCGCTGAGACTGCGACATCTCCGGCTCTACGTAGACGACGGTGAGCAGGTGTGGTCGCCGTTTGTGCGACGCGCTTTCCCGCAGCTCGTCTCCATGACCGAGCTGCAGTCGTGGATCAAAAAGAGGCCGAGGAATGGCGAATGGCACCGTGAGTGTCGCGTTGCTCTGCAACAACTTTGCCGTCCCGGGTCGACCTTGAGCGGCTGCATCACAACGAAGTCATTCTATAGGGGATTAGTGGAGGGCAGGTACGACGACGATCTCGGGGCGAACCTGGGCGTCGACGAGGAATACCTGACCCGCCTGTTCAGGACGACTTTCGGGCCGGGACCTATGGACAACTTCCAGAGATCCCTGGCCTGGCAGTGTTACCGAGAGGCGCTACCCGTTCGGGATAAGCTCTATAGACACGGCTCGCGAAATGCGGGGCCGACCTGCCCGAGATGCGGTCAGAGCGATGAAACCGTTCTGCACGCACTCGTGCAGTGTCCAACCATTTCGGAGCTGTGGGCTTATGTCGAACGACTGCTGTCGCGTGTGGGACGAGTCGGTTTATCAACCGAGTCTATCGTCAATATCGTCACGCCTCCTTCCTTTAAACGGGAAGGAAGAGCTGTATTTATCGTACTTGTGGCTATGGCCAAAGAATGCATCTGGTGGACGCGTCTGAAAGGATTAGAGACAAATACTTTCCTCTCTGGTCTATCTCTCATCAACTTTTTCAAGTATCACTTGAAAAGGAAGGTGAGAGTAGAGAGGCAAGTGTTGTCTAGCAAATGTTTCGAAAAAAGATGGATACATGTAGCAAGAATGGCACGTATAAATGACGAAGCCACCTTGACCATGATTCTATAAAACGTTTTAAAATTTTGTAAACAAAGAAATTTTATTTAACAAACTGTGACGCTAAAGACCGAGGTTACCGTGGTCTTTTCGTAGGTTTTTGTTTCCACGGATAACCTCCCCATTTATTGGGAATTTTTTGTATTATTTCGTATTTTTTGTAAATACCCCAAACGTTTTGCGATGTTTTTTTTTTTTTTTTTTTTTTTTTTTCATCGTTGTCCCCTCTTTTGTTTTTTTTTTCTGCTTTGTTTTCGACCCCCTCGAAAAGAAAAACTCTACATTTGTATTTTGTCCCCTCTGTGTTGAGCCCTGTGTGGCTAATAAAGAAACCTATCTATCTATCTATCTATCTATCTATCTATCTATTTATCTATCTATCTATATACACATATAAACTCGGTAGCAAACTTCTCACTACACGGCCGCGCCACGCCATATATATGAAGGGAAAATGATCAAATGATCCAGGTGAATACGTTATAAGCACTGTGTTGTTATAAAAACGGGATAACTAGATTGTCCACTGAATGCCACAGTAATTCACAAAGAGTCTAAATTCCCTTTTTGCCACATATCAAATTTGTAACTACGAACTTGAAACCCTGAAAGAGTTCAGCGTAAATTCAACATATAGTCACAGCGGATGAGAGATAAAACATTTAAGAGAAAAAACATTGTCACGTTTTGAGAAATGCAATTCTATTCGAAACGTACGTAACTAACAAATACTGAATAAATCCCTATTGTTTTGAGATGTGTCACACGCACGCTCACACGCACACACACGCACGCATAAACACATATAAGCCAATAATTAAACGCAATCTACTAATATTTCAGTATTACTACCAAGTGTAACATAAACGACTATAATAACAAATTATAGCAAAAACAGCATTTATAATTAATAATAAATATTTCGGAAACTTTCACATTGTTTTTGCCAAATGAATTCCCCTATAGGTAATGAAAAAAATAGAAACAAGTAAAAAATAAAATCGCATCAAAAGGCATGCACTAATAACAGCTACAATAATTTGAAAATTTGATTTACTCTAAGAATACCGAGTAACAAGCTTGTTTTTTGAAATCAATGGTGGAAGATGAACAACAATGAACCAATGAAGAGTGTGTTTATTAAAGCACACAATGCTTTTATTGTTTTGCTTGCTTGGCGCTCCTGGATGGGTTTTTTTCAGTGTAATTAATCATTAAAGTATAATGAGAACTGATTCCCAACCACTTTTTCCGAAGGACCTTACTTTCGTTCCTAATTTACTCAGGTGGACGCTCATAGCCATTCGATGTTTAAAAATTAACTGTTACATTTTATAATTAAATATTAGGAATTCTATACAAAAAAAACTATGAAAATATTGTAGTAGTTTAGAATAGTACCTAATTTATTGTTCATAAATTTTAACAAAAGTTTTTATCTACTCCCCACGCGACCACCAGTCCCACCCAAGTGACATATAGAATCCAGTTGAGAGTCACTGATATAGTGAGAATTGTTAAAAGACAATTTTTGAAATTCATACGACGGAAAAGAAGACCTAAGTCAGAGGGGGTCAGAACATGAAGAGAATTTTTGATATTTCGCTTAGGCAATTTACACAAGGTTCAGAAGAAAGCATTTGTCGAGAACAGAGCGGAATTTAATATTAAATAGATGACTAAAGAACAGGAAATTAATCAGCGAACTTCAGTAGCTGACAGATGTTTCTGCTATAAAATGCACTGCACTCAAGGCTGAATGCTTCTTAGGAAGCTGTAAAGTGATGGAAGTATATATAAAGGGTTGCTGAAAGGCTCGGCTTTGGGTAAAAGAATATAAAGTATCAGTTAATTATGATATTATTCAATATATTCCACTGATTCAAACACTTATTGCAGCGGTCCTTCAGATTTTCTAAATCCTGTGAGAGAACTAGAAAGGTTGGGCCTGCAACCTGGAAATTTCCGAGGATAAGCTACTTCCTGGAAAGTTCCGAGGATGAGCTACTTCCTGAAAAGTTCCGAGATTGGTACTTCACGGAAAGTTCCGAGGATGAGCAACTTCCTGGAAAGTTCCAAGGTTGAGCAACGTCCTAGAAAGTTCCGAGTATGGTACTTCATGGAAAGTTCCGAGGATGAGTAACTTCCTGGAAAATTCCGCTGTTCTACTGTAAATGTCCGAGGATGGAACTTCGTGGAAAGTTCCGAGGTTTCCATGGAAAGTTAAGA
Source organism: Octopus bimaculoides (assembly GCF_046866305.1). NCBI lineage: Eukaryota > Metazoa > Mollusca > Cephalopoda > Octopoda > Octopodidae > Octopus > Octopus bimaculoides. Next base: position 60,381,645 of record NC_142938.1, on the reverse strand, counting down.
AAATGTCAGTTCCTGGAAAGTTCCGCGGTTTTCCTGGAAAGATCCGAAGGTGACCAACGTCCTGGAAAGTTCCGATGATGGGGGTTCCAGGAAAGTTCCGAGGAGGAGCTACTTCCGGGAAAGTTCCGTGAATGAGCAACTTCCTGGAAAGCTCCGAGGTTTTCCTGGAAAGTTGCGAGGATGACCAACTTCCTGAAAAGTTCCGAGGATGGTGGTTCCTGGAAAGTTCTGCGGTTTTCCTGGAAAGTTCCAATGTTAAGCTATTTCCTCGAAAGTTCCGATGTATTACTGGAAAGTTCCGAGGATGGGCTACTTACTTGAGAGTTCCGAGGTTTTCCTGGAAAGTTTCGAGGATGGTACTTACTGGAAATTTCCGAGGACTTCCTGGTAAGTTCGGAAGGTGAGCTACTTCTTGGATAATTTCGAGGAGGGGAAGGAATTACTTCCTGGAACATTCCGAGTAGAGGAATTAATATCTGGAAAGTTCCAAGGAGGGTGAAGAAGGGTAGGAATTACTTCCTGGTAACTTCTGACGAAGGGAGGAAGTTGAGGAGTTATTTCCTGGAAAGGTTCGAAGAGGGGGAGGAATTACTTCCTGGAAATTCTGATGAGGGGTAACCATCTTGCTCCTGAGGAATTTGGATGCGCCAATAATGTGTAGCAGCAAGCGCATGATAATCAAGATTTATACTCCCGTGTTCTACAGGCAACCATCTTGAATGGAACGGCCGCTGGTCAAGATATTCTTATAACTCCAATGTCCCTCCCTCCCTCCCTCCGATACGATCTACAAGTTTAAGCAGCTTCAATTCCCTGTCAAACTCTCTTTTGCAATGGCAATAAAGAAGGCACAGGGTCAATATTTGCAAATGGTTGGTTTAAATCTCACAGAGCAAGTGTTCTCCCACGGTCAACTTTACGTTGGATGCTCCCGTGTTGGCAGGCCACAAAGTCTATACGTTTGTGCATCAGAAGGGAAAACGAGAAACGTTGCCTACATACACTGAAAAGACGGCATTTCTTCACATCTTCCAAATCACTCTAGTCATGTGCTGCCTCAAAAGCTTCGTAGTTACCGTAAGTCAATGACACACAACTTCACTCACTCACTCTATCTCTCTTTCTCACCCTCTTTCTCTCTCTCACACACACACACGCACGCACACACACACACATACACACACACACACACACACACACACACACGTCCATTTCAAATATCTTTCAATTTCTGCTCTTTGTAAATAAAGTTTTTACGGATACAACTGCTTACAAAAATTAGGATTAATGTATAATTTCTTTCTATGTTCATAATTAAATAAATGTTTTAATGATTAGACAGACGTCCAATGGAATAACTCTCAGAAACAGACTACGTACATATTCTTTCTTCACAACTCATGAACCCATTTTCTGACAGGTGGGGTGGTGAAATCTTCATACAGCTAGAAGCTCCAATCGAAACAGAGGGACCCGAAATGATAAGGGTGAGAAACGCTGTTGTAGATTATGCCTAAGCGAAAATGATCACAGCCACATCATCCAAACATACCGGGTGAAACCGGGTTTAGCTGCTTGTATATATATATATATATATATATATATATATATATATATATATATATATATATATATATATATATACGTATATATATACGTATATATATACATATACATATGTATGTGTGGGGGTGGAGAGAGAGAAATAGAGAGAGTGAGAGAAATGTTTGAGTGTGTCTGTTTGTGACAATGTACGTCTATGCAAATATTTAATATGTATAGCTTAATTTTGTATTTTAGTGTATTAGATGAACACTATTAACATTGTGAGGTCTCAGAAATTTAGTGGCTATATTCGCTAGCAATAAATCTATAGTAATAGAATTTCCCTGAACTCACCGGCTTAAGTAACAAATAAAACCACTCAGTTATAGATTTACTTCAATTCAATAATTTTTGTCAGCTGGATAACACCGTCTGCTCTAATTGGTATCATCTCATTCAGACGATGTTGTTAGGTTTTCACACCTGAAGCCATTATCATATACTGTTTAACATTTAACGATTTTCATTATTGGAACGGGGAAGTACAGCTCTTAAGGGATTTCATCAACAGCATTTATTGAAGTCTGACATGTATTTTGTCGAAGTCTAATTTTCGAATGTCTAATTTACTTATTTTTAACGCAAATGGACGCATAAATTCGCGAAACTATGTGCAGCGGAAGATGGCTTAATCACTTTCGCCAACAAGGTGACATCACTCGAAAGCTAAAACAATGCCAAGCGCATTAGGACCAGCGACGTATAACAACATTCGTTAGTCTAGTTGCTCAAGAGATTACGTAAATATGTGTATGTTTTGACAATCTTTATTTTTTGCTAGAAAGCTGACTCATCTATTTCTTTATTCTAATTCATTTTGTGCTTTATAAAGTACTTATAAATCGCTTTTAGCTATTTTTGTTTAAGTCGGAAATTCGTACAGTTTTGAAATATGAGTTCTTTCTTGAAAAGGCAGCATCACAGACAGCTCGGAATATCAATGGAGTATTTCATTCTGTGTGTATTGTTGAAACGAAATCCCGATGTAATAACCCTATCGCTTTGAAGCAAGCTTATGTGAAACTTGTAGCTGATATCATTTTATACTAAGCAAGAGTACGTCCCAAAAATCGAACAAAATCCAAGAACAAAAAATTGAGTGCGAATAAGGTGGGACGATGGTGAAGAATATATATATATATGCATGCACATATATATATATATATATATATATATATATATATATATGTATATATATATATATATATATATATATATATGTATAAGTGTGAACATTTGTATATGCACTGTGGATACGTTGTGTTCGTATGGTATGCATAATTGTTTATAATTATGTACTTCTGGTTATATCATACTGAGGACGGTAAAGTGGTATTGCATCACAAAACCAGCAATCGATCTATGGCTAAACTTTTTCAAAATATTTTTGGCTCATTCCCTCGCTTTCATCCCGTGCCTGTGATAAATGAAGTAGTTTAGAACCATTTGGCGTCTTCTTCTAGCATGTGACATTACTTGGTAGTTGCCCTTATTTTGATTTTATAATTATATTTATAAGATTATATACTTTGTATGTATATATATATATATATATATATATATATATATATATATATATATATATATATATATATATATATATATATATATATATATACATATATATATATATACATATGTATATATATATATATATATATATATACAAATATATACATACATATACATACACATACATACATACATACATACATACATACATTCATACGTACATATATATTTGATATATTTATACCTAATTATGGTTTCTTCGAGTTTTTAATCAGAAAAATATACCCTTGTGAGCTTATAACCACCAGAAATGGTAACAATATCTGAAATATTAATTATTTAGATATCAATCTAGTAATTAAGGATAATAATGAAATATGTACTGACATTTATAATAAAACAGAAAATTTTGGTTTCCAAGTGGCGTCAATGCCATGGTTCACTACTAAAATTTCTTCTTTTATTGGTTATGGTACTTTTGCAGAGCAAATCGTTAGATAAAGTACTATTATTAATAATACTAATAAATGTTTGGAAAGAATAAATAAGCCGTTAAGGCATTTAGTTAAACAAGGTTATAAACGTGGTAAGTTGGTTAAAACTTTTAATCGCTGTTTAGGTGGGAAACTAGGAATTTTAAATAAATATGGGGTACTATCTAGCTTATGAAATATTTGTAAAGATTTGGCGGTAAATGATTCGAGTAATTTGCTTACTACATCACCAGTTGAGACAATTGAGAAAGTGGTAATTCCTCACTAAGTTGTTAATATTTAGTTGCCCTTTAAATTCTTGGTGGAGCCGCGTGTCTGATTAAACATGTAAGTGTTAATACTTGTAGCTTTAATACTTGTAGTTTTATACTTGTAGTTTTATTGTCTTTTAAACAGTCTAATTAGCTTTAAACATAGCAAGGTTTATAATATTAGTTTATTACAAGTACTTTCATTAGTTTCTATTTAATGAAATTTAAGTGTATATTAGTCACTGGTAATTTAATATTATAACTTGTAGTGGTGATATATTAATGAGTATGTAGTGTTTTATTATTAACTTTTGAATGATGAGATAATGTACTTTACTCATAAAAATATTAGTTAAATTAATTTCAATAGTGTTTTGTTTTGGAAAAAAATTTATAGTATTATCTATGGAAGACCGGTGGGAATATTATTTATATGGACTTAAAGATGGATCGCAATTTAGCATATAATTTAGTTATTGCAGTTTACTATTAATACCGATACAATGTACATTGGTTTAAATGTCTCTTGTAGTTTTAGTAAAGTTAGTGTTTAATCCTGCCTATATAGTGATAGATTGAAATAATGTGGTTATTAAACTTTTACTTTTACATTATACTACGGAAGACGGTAGGGATTATAATTTTGTAAGATTTAATAAATTTGTTGCTGTTTAGTTAGGTATTTAGGAGTGGTTGTAATTTACTTATGGAATTTATTTATCGATACATTCGACTAAAATTTCTCCATGGTGGTGCCTTAGCATGGCCGCAACCAAAACACGGATACAAGTAAGGTATAAAAGATGAAAGATAGCATACTTAAAGTATGATGTCTTTGAAATTATATTAAACTGAAATGTTCTCAAGAACACATGTCTTATAAGTTTATAATGTCAACAAAATTCACATAAATTCATCAGTGGCAAGCGAAAATCGCCCAGCAGTGTTGTTGGTATTGCCAAAGACATATTTCTGCCTCCTTGAGCTTCGTCAGTATTAAGAATCCACTAGTAACTTCATGCTAACACAAAAAGTTAGGTTCTACTGAGGTATATAAACAGTGGTTAAGACATCTATAATTTCGCAACAAGTCGACAGCCTGATATGAAAACAGTGATTAAGAAACCCATAATTTTGTAACACGTCTACAGCCTGAATAAAAATCCGTTAATAGAGTCGGAAGTAGTATGTGCTTTTTAACACTAAACGTCTATAAGCGAGGCATTCTCGGGACGAATACCGCAGCATAGCTGACTTTTGAAGCTATATCTGCTTCATGTATGAAATACCGATTCCCACTCTGAATTAAATCGCTAATACCGATTTAAAAAAAAAATCTAGCCTGCCGACTTACTACACTAGTGATTTCTTAATTGCTGTATTCCTTCATCTCTGGACGCTATTTTCTTTCGTAGTATGCAGTTGCTATGGATACTAGTTGCTACTGACGAATCTCAAAGAAACAGACGTATGTTTTATCCTCCTGCACTTCTCTACGTTTTTATTCTCCTGCACGTCTCATACGATTTTCGACACGATTTTCTTTCTATTTTCTTTCTTCCTTTCTCCTCCCCATATATCTCTCTCCCCTCTCCTCCCCCCTCTCTCCTCCCCCTCTCTCCTCCCCCCTCTCTCTCACGTATTCTTTCCTATGCTTCGCTGTATGACCTACTTGTTAGTTATTAATTTCTAATCATCATAACTGTTCCTTTTTTCTGATTTTAATGCTCAACTGAGCGAATCAATCTGTTATTCAAATATAATCAACTAGCTCCCACCCCCACAAAACTGCAGGCCCCGTGCTAATATTAGAAAGTATTATAAATTATTATTGTTGCTGTTGTTGATGTTATTATTATTATTATTATTATTATTATTATTATTATTATTATTATTATTATTATTATTATTAAGGCGGAGATCTGGCTGAGTCATTAGTACGCCGGGCTAAATGCTTAGCAGCATTTCGTCCTTCTTCAAATTCTGAGTTCAAATCCCACCGAGGTCGACATTGCCTTCCATCCTTTTCAAACTTTGTGCCTATAGTAGAAAGGATTATTATATTTATTATTATTATTATAATTAGTAGTAGTAGTAGTAGTAATTGGAAGAAAGGGCGGAGGAGAATAAATTCCACAATTTCGTTACATTTCTACGTTCAAATTGTTTCACTCTCTTACCACACTGTTCCTCGTGGCTTTAGCACTGCATGTGTGAGAAGCAACAGTGAAGACATTTGTAGTAGTAGTAGTAGTAGTGGCAGTAGCAGCAGCAGCAGCAGCAGCAGCAGCAGCAGTAGTAGTAGTAGTAGTAGTAGTAGATTTTGGTAGAAGTGGCTTTTTATAATTGCCATTATTTCTGCGAATGCTTGTCTTTGCTTTCACCATTACACCGTTGCCACCGCCAATACAAATGATAGAATTGTCACTGGTGCTTGTGTTGTTGGTGTTGACGATAATGCCAATCTTCACTGTGGATTATCCTTGTTGCTATTATCCTTCCCATGGTTCTCGTTGCTTCTCAAATAGTTTTTTCCTCGAAATCCACCTCATTATCTGTGTAATGTTACTTTTAAATTTTTTTTTTCTTTTACAAAGAATGTGTTGGTGCCATTAATTAATTATATTATTTAATTCTTCACTCCATCTTATCTCACCCACATGCATCACCGTCTCTCTCCCTCTTTCTCTCTCTTTCTCTCTTTCTCTCTTTCTCTTTTTCTTTCTCTCTCCCTCTCTTTTCTCAATATATCGTTTTTTTTCTCTCTCATAAGCATGCATTGTCGTTTATACAAACATTCCTCCACACGGTAAAGTATATATTTTCTTTCTTCCTTTCTCCTCCCCATATATCTCTCTCCTCTCTCATCCCCCCTCTCTCCTCCCCCTCTCTCTCACGTATTCTTTCCTATTCCTGGTTCATTTCTTTTATTCATCCTCAGTTAAGCACTACACACTACCAACACCATCTCATTAATATCATTAATTATTTGATCGTAGTTTTCATCATGAACATCATCATCGACAACATCGCCACTGTCATCACCGTTGTCGTCATTGTAGTCATTATTATTATTATTATTATTATTATTATTATTATTATTATTATTATTATTATTATTATTATTATTACATTTAGACTTCGCTTCAATTTATACAAGCTGCATTCAGATCTTAACCATAGACGTCAAGAGACATGTTTTTGCATTTAAGAGATGCTAACAGATGAGGTAGCCAGCAGCTGAAAGAGCTTCTGTCTGAATGTGAATAGAAAAAGTCCCTTGATAAAATATATAATAATACTGAAATAATAAGATTAAATTAACATAAAATGCAATTTACGTAAAATATGTGAGGTACCCACAGTTTACTTATTTTGGGGATGCCAAGAATTTAGTCCAGATATTTGTTCGTTTCATTTGATATCATTCCAAGTGTTCCAACAACAGTAGCTAATGTTGCTTTGAGATGCTACATTCGTCTGATAACCGTTTCCGAGTTCTTGTATTTGAGCGATTTTTTTACATGTTTTCACAGATATGTTTTCCTTAGTCGCGGTTGCAACATTCATCGAAAGACATTTTTTCAACATTAGTTTTCACAAAGATATCTGGTCAGTTTGCCTCATATATATGTATACATACATATGTATGTATGTATGTAAGTATGTATCTATGTATGTATGCATGCATGTATGTACGTACGTACGTATGTATGCATGAATGCATGTATGTGTGTATGTATGCATGTATGTATGTATATATATATATATATATATATATATATATATATATATATATATATATATATATATATATATATATATATATAGATAGATATATGCATATATCCATACATATATGTACATACTTACATCTATATCTATACATACATGCATATATAGGTACAGGACATCAAAATTTAAAAAAAACCTAAAAACACAATGAGAAAAGAAAAACGAAAGCATAAAAACGAAACAGAAAACGAACTTTTTTTCGAACAACGAAAAACAAACAAACAGAGAAATGAGACATGCAACATAAAGAGTATATCCCTTCGTCAGTTGTCCCTGTCCATCTACTCCATGTTTTTTTTTCGTTCGAAAGAAGTTCGTTTTCTGTTCACGTTTTTTTGTTTCCGTTGTTCGTTTCTCATTGTGTTTATCGTTTTTTAAATGTCCTGTACCCATATATGCATGCATGTATGCAAATAGATGTAGGTATAATACATACATGTATGGATATATGCATATATCTATATAATTATATGATTGAACTCCACGCATC
>NC_142938.1:60358498-60368498 GCF_046866305.1 Octopus bimaculoides | reverse complement strand
ACAGTTTTGAACATATGCGAAGTGTGTCAGGTATATATACCGAGGAAATTTTAACGAAACTGAAACTTGTTTTACTTAATTTATCGACTTAAACTAGATTAAAAACAAACTCCATATTGACGGGAATTAAATTGAACGCATAAAATTAAGCATCGCTTGTTACTGTGTTACATTCAAAAAATTTTTTTTAAAAACTCTTAGCATCCACGACATTCAATAACAAGAACATGAACAATAACATCAACAGTGATGGTTACACCATAAGCTATCAATAATGTACTGAAAAACAAAGTAAAGCGGGGTTTTCTTATCATGCTTCGGGAAAAAAAGATACATACACACACACAAAATGCTTGGAGACATTCTTTCCTACACTGTAGAGGGAATTAATCTGCGAAAGAAAATCACATAGACTGAGATATCATATTTTACAGCCGCCATCTTTGTGACGTCATTGTGATATCATTCGTCAAATATAAGGCTAAGTTAAGCGTTGTTTTAAATTGAAAGCCTTTCACACAAGGCAAGCTAATGAGACGGCAATTTCCGTTCTGTTAGCGCTGCCTGCTTGTTGAGGAAATGAAAGTTCCTTTTAAAATGGGGTCTCTTGGTCCCTTTTCTCTTTAGTTGAGAGATATTACATTTTACAGTCGCCTTTACTTCGTTTTCTTACATTTATTTGATAATTTGTTGTTGTTTTTTTTCGTTTATTTTTCGTTTATTTTCATGTTTCTCTTCATTCTTTTTCCCTCATTCTTTCTGTCAATTTTCTCCCTTCTATTTTTATATGTTCCTTCTTCACATATTTGAAATCATCCTCATCGCCCTCCTCTACCCCTCCTTTTCCTCTTTCCCCTCTCATCATCATCATCATCATCATCATCATCATCATCATCATCATCATCATCATCATCATCATCATCATTATCATCATCATCATCATCATCATCGCTAATATGATTTTTCTCTTCGTCCTCCATGTCAACACCAACACCATCAAGACCATCTTCATCATCGTCATCATCAACATCATCATCATCATCATCATCAGCATCATCATCCTCATCATCATCATCATCATCATCAACATCATCATCATAGTGATCATCATCATGACCATCGATTTCTTGTGTTTCAATATTTTCAAAACACACACACGCACACACAATCACACATGCATGCACACATTTGCACACGCACAATCACACGCACACACACGCACACAAACACACACACACACACACACACACGCACACACAATCACACATCCATGCACGCATTTGCACACGCACCCACACACACGCACACACACGCACACACACACACACACACACGCACACACACACATACACACACGCACACAAACACACACACACACACACGCAAGCACAATCACACATCCATGCACACGCACACAAACACGCACGCACACACACGCACACAAACACACACACGCACATACACACACACACACACACGCACACAAACACCAGCATTTTGCGCCCTTTACTCCTAAAATCATCAACCGTACGAGTTATCACGTCCTTCAGAGTCACATGTCGGTATAGGCAAAGAGATGGCTGTGTGGTTGAGAAGCTCGTCTTGCAGCTATGTAGTATTGTATTCTCTCCCCGTCCACGGAAACTTGGATTGGTATAGCCCCTGGTCGACCAGTGCCGTGCGAGAAAATTTGGTAAAACTATATATATATATATATAATATACAAGAATAAGGGCAGGGAATCGTCAATTAATAATAGAATTAACAATTAACAATTTTGCCAAGTAGTTCAGTATGTAAAAACCTTTATCGGTAAAACCATTTATCATCATAAATATACAGGGATTAGCATTGAGTTGCTTCTCCAACATACTGAAAATTTAGAAATAGCAGTCAAAGAACTACTGATTCTAAACTACAAATTTTTCTCTAAATGGATGGCGATATTTATGGCACACATAGAACAAAAAACCGGAGGGAAAAGTGTAAACAAAACATATATATATATATATATATATATATATATATATACATATATATATATATATATATATATATATATATATATGTATGTATGTATATATATATATGTGTGTGTATATATGTATATATATATGTGTATATATATGCATATATATACATATATATATGTTTGTGTGTGTGTGTGTGTGTGTGCATATATATATATATATATATATATATATATATATATATATATATATATATATATATATATATATATATATATATGTATTCATATATACCGTATCTGATGGCCTGTAAGACGCACGAGGGCATAGGAAGCACCCTAGCCTAGGCTATACTTTTGTAAAATAAATTATCACTAAAATAATGTTTTAATTCATCCACACACCTGTATAACTTTGTTATTACCGGTAATTTTAAGCAATACATTGCATCCCCATTCGATATAAACATAGCGTAGGCGATTGATCAGCAATAGATGTTCACCAATAGATGGCAGCACATGTTTTGTAAACATACATACTGTAGGCGAGTTTTGACGCTATATTGAGTGCATTGGACGCCGGGGGATATTTAAAATCATATTTGAGTAAAAAATGGTGCGTCTCATGGGTGATCAAATACGGTACACACATATATATATACATACGGACATATAAAATTATGATTAAAGATACCGAAGAGACACCACCATGCCAGAGGTGGCAATCAAAACTGAGTATCGAACCATACGATGTACTCATATAGCTCAGGTGAGAAGATAAATGAGCAAAGGAATTCGTAAAAAAAAAAGAAATGAATGGACTACTCCGTATCGACGATTTCAGGCTGGTAATAAATACTTTGCTAATTTCTTTGTTCATGTATTTTATTACCTGTGGTATATGAATACATGGTGTGGTTCTATAGTCGGTTTTGACTGCTATTTCTGGCATGATGGTGCCTCTTCGGTACCCTAAATTATAATTATATTTATGTTAGTATTATGACTTATACGGAATTTTATATACATATATATATATATATATATATACACACACACACACACACACACACATATATATATATATATATGTGTGTGTGTGTGTGTGTATGTGTATATATATACACATGTATGTATATGTATATATTTAATTAATTCAATAGGATAAATTATTTTATGCCACAGTCACCTCCTTATCTAAACACTCAAACCTTTACTGACATCAATTAACATTATTTCATACTTGTTTCAGCCATTGGACGTCGGCCATGCTGGTGCACAGCCTTGAAATATTCTTAGTCGAACGAATCGACATCAGTTTTTATTTCCTTTCAGCCAGGCTGAAAAGCTATTAGTCGCTTTTTCGGAACAGCTAAGTTAAGGGGAGGTAAACAGAGCAACACCGGTTTTCAAACGACGGTGGGAGACAAAGACCGACAGACACACAGAAACAAACACTCTCACACACACACACACTCTCTCTTACACATACACACACACACATACACACACACTCTCTCTCTTACACACACACACACACGCACACACACTCGATGGACTACTTCCACATTCTGTCTACCAAAACTACTCTCAATAATTTGGTCGGCCAAAGGTTGTAGCATAAGACACTTGCCCAAGTTGTCACGCCGTCGGATTGAGCTCGGAGCCATGTGGTTGGGAAGCAACTTCCTTACCACACAGCTACTCATTTATATATGATGTAAACTTATATATTTTTGTGAGAATAGCTGTGCCAGTTATAAAACGAACAACATATGGAATGAAACACTGATGTAAAAAATGTGACGTCTTGCATAATCTTACTTAAATTCTTCACCAGGTGAACAATAATCTAATATTTGTTATATTAGATATACCTGGAGATATAAAAGCTACATATATAATGTATAAATTATAGATATGTTCCTGACATTTAGGAAGCCATTAAAATGAATTAATATTAATGTAATATAATAGAAAATGTCTTATGCAAGAACATAATATTTACATATGGATACATACATATATATGTGTATGTATAGTATGAATGTATGTATGCATGTATGTATGTATGTATGTATGTATATATATATATATATATATATATATATATATATATATATATATATATATATATATATATATATATATATATATATATATATATACATACATACATACATATATATACATATATATACATATATATACATACATATATATATACATACATATATATATATATATATATATATATATATATATACGCACACACAAACATATATATGTATATTTGTAGGTATGTATAGATATATTTATACACACATATATAATGTAACACGACACGTGTATGCACACACACATATATGTAGTTTGTCTATATGTGCATCTATATATCCTTGTTTCTATCTTTGTTCTTGTGCGCGTGTGTGTGTATGCATGCTGGTATGTATGCATGCTGGTATGTATGCATGTATGTATGTACGTATGTATCTACTTCTCTATGTCTCTATCTATCTATCTATCTATCTATCTATCTATCTATCTATCTATCTATCTATCTATCTATCTATCTATCTAAAAGCATACACACACAGACGTACACACTCACAGAGGCATGCACTCACACACGGTCACACATATGCATGCATTGACACATTCATAGGTGCGAGAGGTGCTGGAAGATATGGTTATTTAATAAAACAACTCTAATCTAGCAAGCACCAAATATATTTCAATGAATCTTTAGCGCGTGTTCTCCATACGTTTTCCTAAAAGATTATTCTATGAATCCACTTGCATCTTCGAAGACAGCTTCAATGCGGGACTGAAATCATAGACATGCCTGTAGGAAATACTCCTTAATCGTTTTCGATAGCTCCTGGATTAAGGGACGTTCAGGGAAGCTATTGTAATATGAGGATGTGTATTGGTGTTTTTTTTTAAACAACGCCCCAAACGTAGTCGTCCATGGAGTTAAATCTTGAAGATATGAAGGCCACAAGTTTGCTGTTATATAATGATCAACATTGCCTGACATCCATTGTTTGGTTACATAAGCTTTGTAAGATGGTGCTGAGTGATCTTGAAATATGAATGGTCTTCCATTGCGTACTTACTCTACCCGCAACGCCTCAACATATGCAGCAGTATTAACTATTAGACTCCGGAGAAAGATGTGAGGTGGTATGACATGGCCTTCGTTACTTACTACTCCTAAAACCCAACACAGTTGCTCGAAACTTATTGTGTATCACGGTTGAAATAGTAAAAACATCTACACATAACCTTCTATCATTTCTCCCGTCTGAATTTTGGTGTTGCCCGAAATTTTTCTCATCAGAGGAAAACCAAGGCATGCCAAGTCAATGAGAGTTTTTTAACCACGTCCAGCAACGCTTGGCACGGCTCAAACTGTTTTCCTGTCTGTTAGCAGACATATGTTTGGTTCTCCTCCGTATTACACTTAGTACTGAATGTTTTCGTGCTCCACAGCTCTGATAGTCTACTCGGCGAGTGAAGTTATTTGGTAACGGTTCCCATTGGTGTTTCCGGGACAGTCGTCGATAAGTTTTTGTTACCATGAGATAAAATTCAGTGTCTGAATGTTTAGAATGTAATTTTTTTTTCTCTTTGATATTTCTGAATCATTCTTGCCTGAGGAACCTGCTTTGATCTGAAAGTTGTGCACAAAAGACCGCGCAAATTTTAGAATCTATCGCAATTTCTAAATCCTTGTGCTGTGCACGTATAGCAAAAATAACTACATGTTATTTCCTTGCTTTTGTTTGAAGAGAATATTAGACAAAAATATTAAGTCTTGACAAATACCCTATGCACCCCTGTTTATAGACACACACGAGCAGACTCATGTATACACACACACACACACACGCTCACACACACATATACATATACATATTTATATCCTTTTGTCTTTTATTTTTTTACCTGTTTCAGTCATTTGACTGCGGCTGTGCTGGAGCACCGCCTTTAGTCGAACAAATCGACTCCAAGACTTGTTATTTGCAAGACTAGTACTTATTCTATTGACCTCTTTTGCCGAGTTTAAAAGGCCTGACATTTAGCTATTCTTTTCTATTCCCAACCAACGTCCTTGCCCCGTCCTCACCAGGACTTTCGTCCATTGCTTTCTCCTAAATTTAGTTGCCCTTGGAGCGCTACGGCTCAGAGATTCAAGGAAATGTGCGTGTGTGTACGTGTGTAGTCAAAAGCATTTAGTCGCATCTTTCTTAGATAAGTGTTAAACATCGCATATATATATATATATATAAACTAGAAAAGTTCAGACCTCCGCCAAGCAGCTTATTTCCACCCATATACACGCATGCTGAAAATCACCCAATTTCCCAAACCAACACCGGCAAAAACATAATTTCCTTGGCGGGGTTTAAATAAAAAATAACACAGATATGATTTTAAAAAAGGAAAACCCTTTAAAAACAGGAATCAACCCAATAGTTAAGGCTTGTCATGTCATCCCCCGCAGACCTCCGCCAAGCAGCTCATTTTAAGATAGATACGCAAGTAAAATTACTAATAGAGAAACGAAAATAAACTTTAGAAACAGCAACGCCACTATTGGTTACGTGGAAACGATGAACGTGTTTTCAAGGGAGATAATCAAAGAACGTAACATTGTAATACTTCATGTAAAGTAAATATAACAAATGAAAAATCCTTCACGAATCCATAAAAATTCCCGGATCACTACCAACATTTTATTATCTGTTCGTTGTGTCATTACCAACTTTTTCTGCAAGTTTCATCAAATACTGTTCACGACTTTTGGAATTATTTTGCACACAGACGGACAGACGAACAAACCAACGCCGCTGAAAACATAACTTCCTTCCTTGGCGGAGGTGACAAGTGCAGTAATAGTTAAAATCGAAAAATGACATCAGGTGATGGCAAAAACAAAACATTGCAAACAAACTAAAACAATATGTAAACAAAACAGAATAAAAACAAGCAGCAAAAATGGTAAAATGAACAGCTATCGCAAAAACGACAAGAGCAAAAACTCTAACAGAACACCTGCATAGGTGTGTGTCATGTTATTTGAAACATTAGCATAGCAAAGTGTGCAACATAAAAATAGGTCTTCTGCTTGAGGGCCAGAAAAATAATTCAACATTATCAATTACAGACGACCTCCACAGCTAAGCTGCTGAAGTGAAGTTAGTTTTCTCCGCCGTCTGCGAAAAGGCAGCTTAAAAATACTTTGTGGTTATGTTACAAATCATACCGTATTTGATGACATAAAAGACTGACGGGCATGTAAGATGCACCCCAATTTCAGCAGAACATAGTCAGGAAAAAATGCTTTAAGTTCATTAAAGCTTGTAATAGTTAAAGTATTCTATCAGTACATAATAAAACATTACAAATATACTTTAGCTTCAGAAGAAAGCGTTACTGTAAATAAAAGTTAAGTTAGCAGTAGAGTTGAAGAGAAACCAAGAATTCAGGTTTGATGGTAGAGATCGCCTGGATTATAATTAGTCTATTGTAGTGAGCATCGGAGGTAAAAGTAGCATATGGAGATGGCCAACATTGCATATAGGACCCCGGGTGAATTTCTTGAGACATATCTAAAAGCAGGAAAATAAAACCAAAACAAAAATACCTCTTGTATGTCACCAAATATGGTAGTCATTTTCGGCTTCATCGAAGAGCCATTCCAATAACTAGCATGGCGTTATTCCCCAAAACTTTTAATTTTTGGGTACATATATGTTGTCTCCTCTCTCTCAGCCTTTATTTCAATGGCGTCGGCTTAATGAATATAAATGGCTTATTCCTCTTGAAGTTATGCCCCTAAACTCAATGATCTCTTTTTCTCTCATTACCCACATTGCAGTTTCCAAAATTCGAACTCACCAATGCGCCTGGTCATCTTTAATCAGGACCTTGTGAATCAAGAATTTCCTTGTCGTACATATTCATCCTGATATCATCAGCTTATATTGTTCCAGAGAAATCTTGCGATCAAATTCATCCATCACAATTCAGAATGAAAATAAAGTCAACCTGAAGAGTAAGAGTCGTAATGGCACAGCCGTTTTGGCGCCGCCTATTTGGTATCATTGATTCGATGTTGACTTATTTGACGCCAGGCATTTTAATTATTTTCTCATTTTAATGCTTCCCTCATTCACGCTGTCTTTCTTTCTCTCTCTGTTTTATGTGTGTGTGCATCAAATATGCTTCCATGTATGCGTAATGTTTCTCTCTATCTCTTATCTTCTCTTTCTTACCCCTCTTCTCCCATGTTCACTCTATCCTTACGTGTTTT
Source organism: Octopus bimaculoides (assembly GCF_046866305.1). Classification (NCBI taxonomy): domain Eukaryota; kingdom Metazoa; phylum Mollusca; class Cephalopoda; order Octopoda; family Octopodidae; genus Octopus; species Octopus bimaculoides. The sequence continues at coordinate 60,360,207 of NC_142938.1, read as the reverse complement.
CTTCCAGACGAACAAAAGTAGTACTAATAGCAGCAGCAGCAGCAGCAGCAGCAGCAGCAGCAGCAGCAGCAGTAGTAGTAGTAGTAGTGGTAGTAGTAAAAGAAGTGGAAGAAGTGGAAAAAGAAGAAGAAGAAGAAGAAGAAGAAGAAGAAGAAGAAGAAGAAGAAGAAGAAGAAGAAGAAGAACAACAACAACAACAATTGAGTTAGTAGCAGGAATGCTGGTAATAAAAGTCGAAACAGTATTATCATGAGCAATTGGATCATCTTTATTATATACAGCAACATTATTAAAAGCCTAAACATCATTAAATTAACAACAACGTAAACAATAGCACGAAGTATTCAACAGACGGGTTTTAAACAGATAACAAGACAATGACAACATCACAACGGGAGATCCGGCAGTCGAAGCGGTAGTTGAAGTAACGTCCGTAGCATCAGTGGTGGGGACCATACCAGGCACGGCGGCAGCAATCGTATGGACAGCAGCAAGGGTAGCAAGTACGGGGGTAGCAGTAAGGGACATCAGCAGGGTTAGCAGTACCCCCCCCCCCCCAAAAAAAAAAAAACAGGTTTAACCTGATGACGATAACAATAACGACATCTAAAACGCTATATATCATGAACATTAGGAAGAATAATAAAACCCGCCTGAACACCACCACCACCACTACGAATAACAGCAACAACAACAGCAGCGACAATATCTGCAACAACGACACCTATGTTACGAACAATGTCAACAGTGAGAAGAACAACAGCAAAAACTTGCCCTTAATAAAACGACGTTGGTAACCACAACAGAAGATATCTATCTATCTATCTATCTATCTATCTATCTATCTATCTATCTGTCTGTCTGTCTGTCTATCTATCTATCTCTCTCTCTCTCTCTCTCTCTCTCTCTCTCTCTGTATATATATATATATATATATATATATATATATATATATATGTATATATATATATATATGTATGTATATATATATATATATATATATATATATATATATATATGTATATATATATATATATATGTATATATATATATATGTATATATATATATATATATATATGTATATATATATATATATATATGTATATATATATATATATATATGTATATATATATATATATATATGTATGTATATATATATATATATATATATATATATATATATATATATATATATATATATATATATATATGAATATATATATATATATATATATGTATATATATATATATATATATATATATATGTATATATATATATATATATATATGTATATATATATATATATATATATGTATATATATATATATATATGTATGTATATATATATATATATATATATATATATATATATATATATATATATATATATATATATATATGAATATATATATATATATATATATATATATATATATAAAGATAGATAGATAGATAGATACATACATGTGTGTGTATATATATATAGACATATATGTGCGTGTGTGTGTGTGTGTGTGCGTGTGTATGTGTGTGTCTGTGTCAGTGTCTGTGTCAGTGTGTGTGTATATAGCAACATCAGCGATAGGAACATCTACAGTCATCCAACTGCAACAGCAAAAAACACCAACAATGGCATTAACAACAACAAGATCAACAACACGACAATAATAATAATAATAATAAAAATAATAATAATAATAATAATA
>NC_142938.1:60350998-60353498 GCF_046866305.1 Octopus bimaculoides | reverse complement strand
ACATTCTGTGTTACGTTGAATCTCCCTGACAACTCCGTTAAGGGCACTCGTGTCTACGAAGTGCTCAGCCTCTTGCACGTTATGTTCAGGAGCAGGCTGTTCCGTTGATCGGATCGACTAGAACACGCATCGTCGCAACCGACGGAGTGCCAAAATAAATTATAGATTTGTAGCTTTATCTCAGTTACTAAATTCAGTTATTGGACAATGACTATGGGTGGCGTTGGGGCACTGCTTTTAAGGGTTTAGTCGATCAAATCGACCCCAGTAATTATTCTTTTTAAAGCCTTACCCTTATTTTATCGATGATATTTTCCCGAAACCACTAAGCTACGGGGATGTAAACAAGTCAACATCGGTTGTCAAGTGGTGGTACGCAGCAAACAGAGACACAAAGACACACACACACGCATGCACTCACACACACGCATGCACTCACCCACACACATGCACTCACACACACGCATGCACTCACACACATAAACTCACGCACACACACATATATATATACACATACATACATGATGGCTGTTAACTCGTGTTTGTTACAACCAGCCATTTTTGTGATAGATCTTACTTTTCTTCAAGCGATGCCTATGCATGATTGATTTTTTGTTGTTGTTGTGGGGGAAAGGATTAGCACAAATCCAGTTCCACTCTCTGAACATGGACAACATAAACTCAAAAAGAAGAACTAATCTACATCATCAAACATTGTCAGTGTCGGAGGTTTTCTCTCAGATTTTCCGTCTCCTAGAAAGATATGACAACATCAGAGGGGCCTCCCACTCCTAGTGAGCCAACCGCACGCCTGGACACCAACCCAGTCATTTCCACGTCTCTGAGCATATATGTACATGTAGACATACACGTGTACACATACTGTTGGATGGCCGTTGACTACTCATGATCTCTTCTGCCAAAGGGCAGAAGGGATCATTATTTTTCGTCCTGCAAGGGGTCCGACTATCACAACTCTCACCAAGGAAGCTTGATGGGGTTGCTAGTTTAGTCGCCGACAACCCAATCATGTAACAGGTTGTACTGGATTACATGTTACCAGTAGCGCCCAAGAGCGACCTGACATACATACATATAAACACACAAGTACAAGCACACCGCACACACGCACAGTTTACCGCTCTATTGCTAGTAGATTAACAAAACAATGTACTCCACTCCGTGTGGGGTAAACATTTAATAAACACAGGATTTAATTGTGAGCAACAATAAATTTCATACTCTAATAGTACAGAAACCGGACAGGCTTATATAATGTAGCATGTGTTATCCTGCAATCCTTCAAGCTCATCGTACATAACATATGAACGTAGGCAATTAAACTGCTAGATCAAGCAGCTACTTCCATAAACATTTGCGCTGTATACAATTCTATATTTAAAAGATGGGGAATTCTGTACATTATTTACATTATTTACATTATTTACTTTGGACGGATATTTCTCTTCATCTTGTTTGTTGTTAACTCAACGTTTCGGCTGATATACCCTCCAGCCTTCTTCAGGTGTCTTGGGGAAATTTCGAACCAGGGTTCTCATTCCTAATGTATTTTTCGATGTTATTATTGCTATTATTATTAGTGTTCAGGTCACTGCTTGGAATCGAACTCGGAATCTTGGGGTTAGTTATCCACGCTCGTAACCACTACGCCAAATGCCCACTACGCCATATGCCCACGTAACCACTACGCCATATGCCGACGGGCATATGGCGTAGTGGTTAAGAGCGCGGGCTACTAACCCCAACATTCCGAGTTCGATTCCAAGCAGTGACCTAAACACTAATTATAATAACAATAATAACAATAACATCGAAAAGTACCTTAGGAATGAGAACCCAGGTTCGAAATTTCCCTATCTCACCTGATGAAGGCTGGAAGCTATATCAACCGAAACGTTGTGATAACAACAAACGAGATGAGAAGAAATATCCGTCAAATGTAAATAATCTAAATAATGTAAATAATGTTTGCGCTGTATGTATTGAAAAATGACAATTTGATCGATGGATCTATTGTCATATGAGAAATGATGTCATTCAAAACTGGTGGTTAAAGTCATCGTCAAAAATATACACGGAAGTATAAGATTTGAACTATTTAGTTGATTAGTTGCATAAAAATTTCGCTATTTTTGATAAGAAAAGGGACACCTAAAACGTAGTACATATTTTCTTCACGGAATGCGCATTCGTCGAAAGCAAGGAACGCCATTATATTCATTGTTGTATTTGATCTGAATTGAGGACGATAGAATGGTTACTTCTCGAATACTATTGATCGGAATATGTCTGTTTGATGAAAGCAAACTTTGGATTATGCACCAACGGTAACAACAACAACAACAGCAACTACTACAACAACAACAGCAACTACTACTACTACTACTACTACTACTACTACTACTACTACTACTACTACTAAATGCTATAACTTAACTATTTAATCATAGGAGAACAGACGAACGCATAGATTCTTTTG
>NC_142938.1:60330998-60345998 GCF_046866305.1 Octopus bimaculoides | reverse complement strand
ATATATATGCATGTATTTACGTGTGTGTGTCTCTGTGTTTGTTCCCCCTGCCCGCACTTGACAACCGATGCTGATGTGTTTGTGCCTTCGTAGATTAACGGTTAGCAAAAGAGAACCATAGAATAAATATTCGGCTTACAAAGAATAAGCTCTGGGGTCGATCTCTTCGACTAAATCTCTTTAAGGCAGTGCTCCAGCACGGCTGCAGTCAAATGACCAAAACAAGTGAGAGAATAAATACGTACATACATACATACATACATACATACATACATACATACATACGTACATATATAGATATATATATATACACAGTGTGGCCCAAACGTAGGTTTACAGTTATTTATTCAACTATCTTTTTGCATTCATATATTAACAGTTTAGATCTTCATTATAAAGAAAATATGAAACCAGTATTCTACGTTAATTTAGTTAATTGTAAGTTAGAAATTTCAATGTAATATGTTTTAAAAGAAAGTGCCCATCATTGTAAACCTACTTTTAGTTAACCCTGTATATTCAAATAGTCATGAGGCATATTCGAAACAATAACATTCACTGCATTTTCTTGTAGAGAAATTCTTTTCGCTGCAGACTAATCAGTGTAAATGCAGTGAAGCAGTTCACAGCACTTCATAATCATACTATAGGGTTAAGATTTTAGTCGGATGAAACTATTTAAGGCGTGTACTATTGAAAGAATTATTCACCCACCTATTTTAGTTCGTTGTGCCAGTGTGTATAATTCTTATATATATATATATATATATATATATATATATATATATATATATATATATATATATATTCTGCGATGGCTTTTGGTAAGCACCGCCGATTTTTATAATTCTGTTGATAATAATAATAGTGTTTTATAAGCTTAAAGCTTATAATCGATCACAGGCAATGACTGAAGAAAAAAGTCTAATAATAGGGAATATATGCCCCACGTCGATGGAAAAAAAGTAGCTTTTCCCGTACGTGTGGGACTCGAACCCACATCTCTTTACTTTCGCAATAAGTGGGCTATGATTTACACCAACATACAACCCTGCTTGTATGCTGGCGTAACTGGTACTTTTTTCCGTTGAGGGGCTTATCATTAGATTTTTTTTCTTTAATCATTGCACGGTGATCCCTTGTCAGCTTTGAACTTATAAAATACTACACACACACACACACACACACACACACACACACACACACACACACACACACACACACACACACACACACACACACACATGTATCTGCTAAATTTGATAAGTCATCCATAGATTTTTATGTGTGTGTGTGTGTGTGTGTATGTGTGTGTATGCATGTATTGATGGAGGACAATAATGATGATGAAAATAACGATGAGGAAGAAGAAGAAGATGACGCCGACAATGTCGATGAGTACACTTATGCTTATGATGGTAATTTTGTTACTAATTATGGTGATGGTAATTATTTTTATCTTTCAATCAGGCGGGAATGCAACTTATATGGCCTCAGAGTTCGATTGATTTGAACAGAGTAAACTCTGCGTAAGGCACCCAGTGCACAAGATGGTGGTGTTAAATCGTGTGATAGCTAAAATCTACAGCTCATATAAGCTAAAGCTGCAGTTAAACTTCGAATGGAAGAAAGCCGGAACAAACACGACTATACATATGAAACGATCTTCTTGCAGTGTCACCGATTCATCATCACGTAATATTAATGAGGATAATTATGATGACGACGACGACGACGATGGCGGAGATGATCATGGCGAGGATGATGACGTCAACGACGATACCTACGCAGGCGTTCTTTATCGTGCGGGTATGGAGTCTGCAAGTAACTGACTCATAGTTACATAACTTTACATACTTCTTTTCATCAAATCTTACTCTAATTAAAACTGACATTGTGTCTCCCTCTCGCCTTTAGATTTTATGCCTCAAATTCGACAAATCATTCACCGCATAATGCCAATGTTTGTGATGCTAATATTGATACAAATCTAGCGATGCAACATAAACTAAATTATATAAATGCTAGAGATATGGATACAGATATGGATATTTTTGTAGGAGATATATCTTTTCGAAAACATATTAAGCACGTCATACATAGAATCAGTGCTACATCAGAAATAATAATGCAGATTCGCCTAAGTATGCAACTACCCATAGGGGAAGTTTCTTCAATGCAATAACATATTTATAATTTACCTTAATGCATACATTCCTTACCACATGTTTCTATTAGAAAACCACATAGCTTCATAACAAATAATAAATATAGGTTTTTATACACTTTTGTGAGAAAGTGTTATTTTCTAAGACTTCTTAGCATTCGATGTAATCTCAGAACTTTCGCTCGCTCTGCAGCTATAAGACAAATATTGCACACCATTATCCCATTATCGTTTATTCATATATCTTCAAGATTTAATAAGATTATCGCTTCTTCAATAATCTCTTCATGTCACCTATCTATTAATTAACGCCTGCAGATTTTCCTATTTCATTTCAAGACTACTGAGAATTACATTAATTTCTCGCTTTAATACATTTCCAACTAATTCAATGTTATGTGAAATCAAATATGAAGAATTATATTAGCTGTCATAAGAACACGCAGGGAAGAGATGAACTTATATACATACATACATGCATACATACATACATACATACATACACACATATATATATATATATACATACATACATACATATATATATGTATATATATGTGTATCTATAATATATATATATATATATATATATATATATATATATATATATATATATATATACATAATACATATATATATATATGCATGTACACATGCGTATAATCATATATACATATACATATGTAAAAAATGTATAAACATATATGAATATTTATCAAAGTACAGAGAAGTGAGAGATGAAATATTTGTTCCGCATGCTGACGGCTGTTTCGTAATCTGTATCCAGTTACGTAACCAACGCTTAAATGTAGATCCTTGTTCATAAACTACGAGATCTCCTTCGAATCACATCCACTCCTCTTAAACAAGATCACTCTACATAATGCAGTTCTAGGTTCGAATGAATCAGTACTACATATGAAAGGTCTATTTATTGATTGCTTTTTAATGTAAGTTCTATTGATCTAGGTCGATATCGGGCTTAGCATAAATAACAATGACCACAACGAGATTAAATTATAAGGAGACCATATGAGTGGTTCTAAAGCCTGGTCGAAATAGTGACTGAATGTCAATGAAATCATAGCGTAGTATCTTTAAACTGGTTGGGCAGGTTAGACAGTCTAATGATAGAGACACAAAAAGACGGGATTGTCGAGGCTGGGATGCTGGAGATGAATGGTCTGCTTGAATGACCTCACCTGGGGTTAAATGAACGATGACTAACCACCATCACTAACTCTGCATTTACCGTGACCAATCACCAGTGCCAGCACCGGTTCTAATACTAGCACATCAACCAGCAGCAGCAACACCACCACCACCACCACTACAGCAACAACAGCAAGAACAACAACAGCAAGAACAACAGCAGCAGCATGAAAAGAACAAAAACAAGAACAAAAAAAGCAGCAGCAACAAGAACAACAACAACTATACCGTTACTAGGCCCACTGTCATCGCCACTTTTATGATTACCACCACCATCACCTCCAAAACTACTACCGCTACTACCACGATTAAATCTCAACTTACAGGTTTAAGCCTCCTAAACTACAGCCACCTGGAATACCCTTCGCCACCAAAATAACCACCGACGCTAACATCATCGCTTCCACCACCATTACCAGTAGCACTACTATCGCCATGACTTCCACCCCGCACCGCCACCAGCATCATCAACTACTGTCATTACCACTACCATAACTACCAAGACACCACCAGTAATCGCCGACGCCACCAACACTCACCCCCACCCCCACCCCCACCCCACCTCAGCCCAGCCCCACCAACACCTCACCCACCCCACCCCACCTCATCCACCCCCACCAACATCTCCCCCACCCCCACCAACACCTCAAACCCCACCCCACCCCCACTACTGTCGCCGCCGCCACCGCCAACACCATTAATACTACCACACCATCAACATTACCGAACCAACCCCACCCCTACCACTACAACGAACACCCTCACCGCTACTGCCGACGCTGTGGTCGCCACCAAAGTCCCTGCCACCACCATCATCACCACCACCACCACCACCACCAGCAATCCATAGCCCATGGTCCCTGGTCGCTCTGTTGTGAATTATCTTTCCATTCCAGTAGACTGTTTTTCATGTTATCAGTTCATTTTACAAATGTGGTTGTTGTTGCTGTTTCTTTAGTTGTTGTTGTCATTTGACATTGATGTGTTTAGCCCCAGGTCAAACACTGATCAATGAGACCTATTATGGAATACATTCTAAAACGTGATCATTCCGTAGTTTTTCTTAAATTCACAACACCGAAGACCACATTAACTAATGGGCCACTTTCTAAGTCATAGGACATATATTTGAAGAATGTTTGGCTGTTATTTCTTCTAATTTAAGCGACCACGTAGAGGCTCCTTCCTCACCGTATCTGGTGTTCTTAATGTTTTTGTTGTTGCTACTGCTGTTTTTGTAATGTTAGTTATGCGTTTAGGACCATTGTTTGGCTCTTATTTCCTTTTTTTCTGTTTTGTTACTACAAGTGATATTCATGAAGTTCATGTTATTACCTCCGCCTTAGCGAAGGCGGAGGTATTGTTTTCAGTCGTGTTCGTTTATTTGTTTGTTTGTCCGTGGACAAGCTATCACATGAACCGCCGGATGGATTCGGATTAAACTTTCAGGGATGTTTGTCCTCGTGACGGGCACGAACTGATTAAATTTTGGGATCGATCCGTTACCGGAGAAGAATTCTGGATTATATTTCCTGTTTTTTTCTTCCCTTAATTTTCGAGAGCAATCGGGTTCCTTTTTAGTATTCTCTTTTGTGAGAGCAGTCGAGTTTATTTCAGATATTCTCATTTTAAAGATCATCTCTGGTTAATCGTTGAGAGGACGTTGGAGTAACCTTGGTGGAGGTTTGGCACTCTCTGAGTGCTCTTATTATTATTATTATTATTATTATTATTATTACCACTGCCTTAACGAAGGCGGAGGTATTGTTTTCAATTGTGTTTGTCTTTTTTTTCGTCCGTGGACAAGCTATCTTGTGAACCACCGGATGGATTCGGATGAAACTTTCAGGGATGTTTGGCCTCGTGACTAGCACGAACTGCTTAGATTTTGGGATCGATCTGGTACCGGAGAAGAATTCTGGATTATTTTTTCCTGTTTTTTTCCCGTTAATTTTTGAGAGCGGTCGGGTTCATTTTTAGTATTCTCATTTGTGAGAGCAGTCGAGTTTATATCAGGTATTCTTATTTTAAAAATCATCTCTGGTTGATCATTGAGAGGACGTTGGTGTTGCCTTGGCGGAGGTTTGCGCTCCCTGAGTGCTCTTGTTAGGAATGATATTGTTGATGCTTCTGATGATGTTATTTTTTGCCTTTATGTTGTTGTTGCTATTGTTTTCTTCTGCTGCAACTAGTTGTTGTTGCTGTCGTTACTCTTGCTAACGCTGTTGGTTCGTTGTCACTGGGTCTCATGATATTATCTTCGTTACTGCTGTCACCGTTTCTGTTCTTCTCAGCCAGACCGTTGCGAGCTACAAGACCAACAAATTTGGAGCGGAAAAATCAATTACATCGATCCCTTTACCTGTTTGGTACTTTATTTTATCGTCCTCTAATACCATAAAAAAAGCAAATTTGACTTCGGCGTGATTTGAAATCACAACGTAAAGAGCGGGAATAAATGCAACTTAGCATTTTGTCGAAGGTGCTAAAAATTCAGCCAGCTCATCACCATTTTGTATTCTACTGATTATTATAAAGTGAAATGGTGTGTGTATTTGTGTGGATGTGTAAGTTTTCACGAGGTGAATATCAAATAGTTTATTAATAAAGTTAAACAGAAAAGAAAAAAAATTAATTTTACACACACACACATACACACACACACAGATACACACGCAAACACTCACACATATGCACACGCAGACACACACACGTGTACATATATATATATTATTGGATATGCGTAATCGATTCTGACTGGACTTTAAAAGTATGTTGAGATAATTCGCAGACATTTAAATATTTAAAGAATTATTTAGATTTAATTCCTTCGCAGATTAATGCAATTTTCGCCAATTAGAATTAATATGCAAGTTTCCAAGCGACTTTGAAATTTTATTACAAAAGAATATTGTACAAATCTTAATACTTCAGCGTAAAGTCCTCAGATATTCTCATCTATCATTATGACAGATAACTATAAATAATTACCATATATATGCATATTAATTTGGTGATTTTAAAACATTAGCTGAGCTAGAGCTAATAGTAATATTGATTTCTTGCAGTGAAAGGAGGTCATTGAATTCGAAAAAATCTGAATAACGGAAGTCCAGAGTATCAAAAGTACTTATATTTCTGGCACTGTCAGGGTTAAAAGCAGAGTCTAAATATCTGTAGAGTTAAAGACAGAGTCTAAAATGATGGCATAAAAGATTCGCAGGCATATTAAGAACACCACTATTTCAGCAGAGCATATTCAGTAAAAGGCAACAAGGAAGTTTTTTGTACATTTATGCATGTAATAAAAACTGAACTGTGCATATAGCACCTGAGGTGGGTTTTTAAAAACTTCTTTTGGGTTGAGAGAAATGTGTGTTATTTTTTGCATTTGGCTGGAGAGATATTTTTACATGATCTTGTCTTTGGAAACAGATGTTGTATCTCGGGAGGGTTATTAAGCATGTAAATCAATAGACGCACCTGTTTTCGTTTTCACCTGTCAAATTCGTCACTGTTTTCTTTTCTTTTTTTCGCCCTTTTAAAGCCTAGCCAGGCTAATGGGCCCGGTTTCCCGGTTTCTATGGCGTATGTGCCCCCACCCCCAGCTGGACGTGACACCAGTCCATCGCAGCTTTACTCAAGAAACAGGAAGAAAGCGTGAGAGAAAGTTGGGGCGAAAGAATACAACAGGGGTCGCCCCTACCCCCTGCCGGAGCCTCGTGCAGCTTTAGGTGTTTTCGCTCAAGAAACACACACAACGCCCGCTCTGGGAATCGAAACCGGGATCCTCCGACCGCGAGTCAGCTGCCCTAACCACTGGGCCATTGCGCCTCCACTGTTTTCTGTTTTACCAATGACTTAATCAGTTGCTTGGCGAGTAATTCAGTTAATCAATCAATCTGCACTAGAATTGAACGACTAACCAAATGACGAATAAAAAAGAAGTGAAATTGAATCTGTGCGTGAGCTTATTATTGACAAAATGCCCGTACCGAAATACAACAAAGAGTCCACTTTATATACCACCAAACAAAGTATTAACTCTCAAGGCTGCTAGCACTGAGAGTACTAAAAGATGATATTGGTGTCAAACATGGCACGAGATCAGTAATTACGGGTCAGTGGGTACGTCGATAACATCGATCCTAGTGCTCGACTGGTACATACTTTGACAATCCTGAAAGAATGAAATGTAAATTCAACCTCGAGAAATCTTGATTCAGAATATAAAGACGGAGGAAATGTTGCTAAGCAGTTTGTACGGCGTGCTAACAGTTCTGCTAGCTCACAACCTCTGGAAGATAAGATTGGTTTCATAGCTGGGCAACAAGCCGGTAATTTCGGAGGGTGTGGGTGCGCCTGTTACATTGACTCCAGTGTCCAACTGGTATATTTTGTTATTGACTCCGAAAGGGATGAATGTCAAAGTAAAAAGATGGACGACATGCCGCTAAGCATCATTTCCGGCACGCTAACGATTCTGCCAGTTCGCCGCTTTAGTGAAAGACGATATTAACTATGTATTCAATCAAATACAGTGTCTAATTCTACATTTGTCATTGGTATAATCAATGAAGATTTTGGGTCCCACTTGGATTCAACTAAATGTGCAAGGAACTCGTAACAACGACATTTATTCTCTGAATCTTTGTATAGGAATAGCGGCAGAGAATTATATTTTTTTTTCCATTTATAAAAATTTAATCTTTTCTATGAAACATTTCAAACAAATATTTATATAAAAAAAATACAGTAGCAAACACCAAAGGAAAAGCAAGAACAAAGAAACGGCAATATTAATTGAAAAATAAATACTAAAATCAATACATAATACTAGCGTATAATAAACAAATATAATAGAGAAGTATTTGAAAATATAGAATAAATGTCTCACTGAATGAGTTTGTTAACAAATAATACCGCTGCTCTAGATTTTATAACAAGAATAAGAAACTTGTTTTAGAATCAGTTTTCAGAGACTGGCGGCGGAAATTGTTCGCCGTTTATGGATTAGAAGCATTGAATGAAAACTAATTTAATTTAGGTATCAACTTGCCTGTAAATTCATTGAAATCGTGTCTCAAAAGACACAATATTTATAGAATTTTCGCATGATAACAATACTGCTACGCGTAGCACAAGAAGAGAATTGTCTTCCTATCGTTTTATATTATTGTGACAGTTTCTTAAATTTACATTTTTTTAATACAGAGTTCAATATTTTTAGTAATTCCTTTTACGTTTTCTCTCTTTCTTCCTTTCTCTCTCTCTCTCTCTCTCTCTCTCTCTCTCTCTCTCTCTCACAGACACATACTTCTTATTTATCTGTTTATCTACCACTGTCTCAACAGATATCCATATGTACAATTATAATGCATACATATGCACATATACACACAAATATATATACATATATATATATGTATATATATATATATATATATATATATATATATATATATATATATATATATATATATATATGCAAGCATACATACATATATGTATATATATTTATATATACATACAAGCATACATACATACATACATACATAATTACCTACTATCAACCTACCTACCTACCTACCTACCTACCTACATACATACATACATACATACGTACATACGTAAATACATACATACATAAATACATACATACATGCACACGTACATACATACATACATACATACATACATACATACATACGTACAGACGTACATACGTACATACATACACATATCCAGAGAAATACAAGCGGAAAAAAGTAGGAAAGAGAATAAGAAAGTCAGAGGAATAGAATTAAGAGGAAAACACTCTATCGATACAAGCTGATACCAATGTGAGTACTAAATTGGTTATGTACTAATATACATATCTCTATCAAATATTCACGAAGAAACAGAAAAACACAAACACTTTCACATAGACAAGCACCGTCACACCGCCACTCACATAGCACACAGTCACACACACAGACAGACACACAAACACTTACACACATTCAGATAGACTGTAAAACGCTAATGTCATTTATCTGAAGATACCAACAACCATATACATTACTACATATTCACAGATCTACAGGTGTCTTTCAGATGAATACATAGAAATAAATTATGCATGCTTCTCTCTTTACGCATATACACAGGCGCATAAACACGCAGAAATACATACATATATATATATATATATATATATATATATATATATATATATATATATATGCATGTATATATATATTATATATATATATATACATATATATGAGTGTGTGTAGGTAGGTAGGTATATAGATAGACAGATAGATATCCCCTCTCTTTGGATACCAAGCCAACCAGTGGTTTTATATCACGCGGAGAACTTTTGTAGTTCCAAGCAATGTCGATTTTAATATGTGTTCTCTCAATCTTTTTGAGCCACAGTCTTTGTTGATTGTAATATTTTCAAGCGCGTCAATTTCTATTGATAACATGTCCACTCTCTTCATTGCCCACACCCTGAATTATTATTATTATTATTATTATTATTATTATTATTATTATTATTATTATTATTATTATTATTATTATTATTATTCAGTAGTTTTATTTTTATAACGTGATTTCACTTCACTACCGAGCGCAGCTCTGTGCGCCTTGGGTATGTGCTGTGGTTTGCTGTGGTGCTCTTATGTTTACTGTATTGAAAGTGTGTTGTGTAGAATGTGTGCAGTACCCAGTAGTGCAATTTTCTGTATGTTATATATATTTCTAAGTCCTGCTATTTTTGTTATGTATTTGTCTGAATATTTTTTTATTATACCTAAAGCACCTACTATGATAGGAATTGTTTCTGTTTTTAGATTCCACATTCGAGTTATCTCTATTTCCAGGTCTTTGTATTTTGAAAGTTTTTCCATTTCTTTTAGAGAAACGTTGTCATCTGCTGGTATTGATACATCAATTAGAAAGCATTATTATTATTATTATTATTATTATACCTAAGCTCTTCCACAGAAAGGAACACAGAAAGAAACAAGGAGAGAAAAAATGTGTGTAGTGGTCAGCGATCTATCATGGCGAAAACATATACATACGTATATATATATATATATATATATATATATACGACGGACTTCATTTAGCATTTGAATACCAAATGCAATCACAAGGCTTTGGTCGGCCTGAGGTTATAGTAGAAGACACTTGTCCAATATATTTATATATTCAACTTACGATGAAAGTAAACAAAGTTGTCTTTCGAAGCGTTGAGGTGTATTGAAAGATATAGAAACAATTTATTCTCAAATGCATGATAATGCTAATACAATAGCATGAACAGGATAAACTATCCATATATTGCAGAAAAAAATAATTACCGGCCAGCCATGAGACTCGAAGTCACATACCTGTGATTACGCGTCAAGTGCTGTACCTTTAAGCTAAACTGCCCGTAACGAATTATTCTGCAATTTTAGGATTTATAAATGTAGCTGGCCGGTAACAGATTTTTCTGCAATATATGGATAGTTTACCCTGTTCATAGTACTGCATTAGCATTGTCATGCTTTTAAGAATAAATTATCTCTGTATCTTTCAATACATCTCAAGACATTGTTTACTTTCATCGTAAGTTGAATTTAACGTTAGCGTCTTATAAAGCTAGTTTTATAAATCCTAATATTGTAGAAAAATTCGTTAGTGGGCAGTTCAGCTTAAAGGTAAAGTACCTGACGCGTGAGTTCGAAACTCATGGCTGGCCGGTAACGGAGTTTTCTGCAATATATGGATAGTTTATCCTGTACATGCTATTGTATTAGCATTATCATTTATTTGAGAAGAAATAATTTCTGTATCTTTTATATATATATTATATATACATATATACATATATATATATATATACATACATACATATATATATATATATATATATATATATATATATATATATATATATATATATATATATATATATATATATAAATGTTGAACGATTCAAATGTGTGCACAATACCTCATTGGGGTATATAATTATACACACACACACACACACACACACACACGCATATATATATATATTTGCACACATATATATATATAGTTTGCAACGCTTTCATTGGTATATGTGCGTGTTTCTGCGTGTGCATGTTTGTGTATGTGTGGTTGCTTATGTATATATGAATGCATAAAGTTGAATATATATCTATGTACATATATACGTATCAGTATAGAGAAGTAAATACATACGTATATTCATATACACTCAAACAAACATAGATTTATGTATGTATATATTAGAGCATGAATTTATATTTCAAAATTTATTAAATTTCTTAATATCTATAAAATATCTCTATAAGTCCCTTCGTTTCTGATACTATTAGCGAGATACGGGTTTCATGCTAAATAAATAATATATGCAGGCTTCACTTTGTTTAACCTTATTATAAATTATTATTATTATTATTATCATTATTATTATTATTGTTTGCCACTCCCTCAATATCTTTCATGAAGATATTATTGTTGATGCTGTTATTTATTTCCCGTTTCAACCCCCTTCGTAGGACTGTAAAAAAATATTGCTTCATCGCTGATTTATTGTTTCATTAAAGAATGAAACCTTTTAAAAATCCTTGTCGAATAATCTATTAGCGTGTGCTTAGTTACTCTTAATATCCTCTTAGGATGTGTCCTATCCGTTGTATGTTTACAAACGCAATTGTTTTTCTCTCTAAAGTGTAGTGAAGTAAACTATACATTTAATATTAAACAGACATATACATATATGAATGCATATATACATACGTACCATACATACATATATGCCCCCTACACATATGATGCATATATATATATACACATATAATCATGTATTTGGATTGCCGTTAACTCTAATGATGAACCCGCCATTCAATGAGTCTTCTTTCCATCCCCAACTCTACCCTACTCCTAAAGCAGGCTTGGTGGTGTTGTGGGTTTTGTTTGCCGATAAGTCGACGATGGAAGGAATAAGATTGTACTGGGGTTGCATGATATCAGTAGCACTTAAGACAAACCTCACATCCAAACACACACACACATACACACCCACACAGGTATATATAAATGGAAATATCCAATCGATCGTTTTCATTACAAAGAAAATTATTCAGATCTCCTGCTAATGACATCTGATTGCAAGGGTACACAAAGAAGACATTGTGCCACATAACCCATCTGATATTTATGTGCAGCATGGATTTTAAGAATTATAATTGAAAGCTGGAGATCTCTTTTGGCTCCACGTGAAAGTTAAGAATTAAGAATAATGTAAAACAGATAGTGAAAGTGCGTAGCCTAGTCGTTAGGCGTGTTGCCCACACAACCGTTATATCGTGGTTTCGATTCCCATACCGACTGCCCGTTATGTTCTGGAGCAAAGCATGATTTCACGTCCTATTTCGTAATAATCTTCCATAGCATCGTGACAATTTGCAAAATGGCGAAATAAAGTTTGCGTGTGAAAGTTGCATAATGAATAAAGTCCAATAGATAAATCCAGCAGAGCCTAATTATTTGTGAATTACAAAACACCTTTCGTAGGTGGTAGTACACAAAACTGAAGTTACCTCTCTTTCTCCGGCTTTCACTTTCTCTATTCACATGTATGTATGTATGTATGTATGTATGTATGTCAAATCAAATTGAATTTATTAGCAGGAGAAGAGCACAATGTGCATAAGCCAAGTAGAAAAAAAAACAGTTATTATTATGTACAGTTTTATACATAGTCGCCACAGATGTCCAGAGCTTCTTTGAACAGGGAAGTGGTGGGCATTTGAATGACATCTTGTGGTAGCTTGTTCCACTGGGCTGCGATACGGACGGAAAATGTGGCCTTCCGTCTGTTGAGTCGAAAGTGTCGGGGATAGAGTTTGCAATCATGTATGGATAGTTGGATGATTATTTGGACCGATAGATTCATGCATACATTTATATACATACATACATAAATACATACATACATACATACATACAAACGTGCATAAATATATATATATATATATGTAAAAGGTTGATGAGGATCACACGAGTAGATATATATGGAAAAAAGACAAAGTAGAAAATGCTAAAATACTTTTATAAAGAACATTACAGAACCGGTTTCGATCCTTGAGATCTTTTCAACAGTAAATATGAATATTAGATTTTTGAAAAATTATTGAAAAATTAAATTCTGCTAAATTTAAAAGAGTTAACAAGTGAGACAGACAGGCAGAAGCAAGAAAAATGCCGCTGTTACTTGAATGTTATACAAATGTGTCTTTAAAAAGACTTTTCTTTTAAATTTACCAAAATTTAATTTTTCAATAATTTTTCAAAAATCTATTATTCATATTTACTGTTGAAAAGATCTCAAGGATCGAAACCGGTTCTGTAATGTTCTTTATAAAAGTAATTTAGCATTTTCTACTTTGTCTTTTTTCCATAAATATATATATATATATATATATATATATATATATATATATATATATATATATATATATATACATACATACATACATACATACATACAAGTACAAGCATGTATAGATATAGATACGTGTATCCTTATATACGTCCAAAAATGTTTCTTGAATTATATATCGACGTACAATCCCCGGGATCATTATCAGAACCATCATTATTATCCTCAACACCACCACGACCACCATTATCCTCATTTTTGTTTTTATTGTTGTTACATTCTCTGAATAAATACAATTTTTATTTGATAAACAAAATTTTCGTTTCGATCGATTTCACCGTCTGTAAATTCTTTATTCTTACTTTGTATTTTATATTTTTTCACCTTTACTGAAACACCCCGTATTCTGATACAGCTATTGATTTCGCTATGAACAAAGATAAATATTATTTTACTTCTAAATAATCACTTCTTCTTCTTCTTCTTCTTCTTCTTCTTCTTCTTCTTCTTCTTCTTCTTCTTCTTCTTCTTCTTCTTCTTCTTCTTCTTCATTTTTCCTTCTTTTTCCCGAATAGTATTCTACATGTAAAAACATTTCAACTATAGGCGCAGGCGTGGCTGTGTGGTAAGAAGTATGCTTCCCAACCAGATCGTTTCGGGATCAATCTTACTGAGTGGAACCTTCAGCAAGTGTCTTCTACTATTGGTTGGGCCGATCAACGCCGTGTGAGAAAATTTGTTAGATAGAAAGTGAAAGAAGTTTGTCTTGTGTCTATATATGTATGTACGTATGTATGTATGTATGTATGTATGTATGTATGTGTGTGTGTATGTGTGTGTGTGTGTGTGTTTGAGCCTCTGAACCGCCGGTAGTGTTGTGTTTAAGTCTTCGCAACTAAGCAGTTTGGCAAAAGAGAACGGTACAATAAATGCTGAGCTTAATAAGATAAGTACTTGGGTCCATTTGTTTGACTACAATTCTTCAATGCCATGCAAGTAAATGATAAACTAAACTTTTCTGAATTTCCAATCGAAGTTTCGATTTTTCTAACAAAACGTCTTCTGCTCATGAATTAAATAACGGTAGAATCTGCTGTGAAACACTACTTAACTATAACACTATCTTCATAGGTATCTGTTTACCAGGTACTTCGAACTTAGGTGAAAGGCCAGTAATGTTTAG
>NC_142938.1:60298498-60310998 GCF_046866305.1 Octopus bimaculoides | reverse complement strand
TCTGACTGCTCTCAACTTTGAAATTTTCCAAGCACAGGTTTCAAGTAAACAAAATCCCATATTCTTCTCAGATTTATTTTTCATTTGCCTTGTCTAATTAAAGATTTTCAATTAGCCGCAGTGGGAGTATATTACATGTGGACAAGTCACTGTTCATTTTGTCTGCCACATGCAAATGGAGTTGAGGAAAAAAAACTAAATAAAAAAAACAACATGTAAATTTCTACGCAGAGAGAAAATAAATAACCAAAGTAATGGAAGATGTTTTCTTCGGTAATTATGTAACGAACGAACGGAATATTAAATAATAAGCTTCCGTCAGTTTTAACCCCAACTGAACTCAGTAACTGCTATAATATTTCTTTAATTCGTCCACAAAATATTTTAATATATCATTCGAAATGTTTATAAAAAATATTGGAAAATCTTTGTAGGCCTTTCTAGTCACGTTTCTTGCAACTAATAAATTTACAATGCCACTAAATTTAATCCAGGTTCTGTATATAAAAAATATATACAATTGATCTGTCCAATACGCATTGATTGTAGCTCCAATTCCTTACCTTCCACGACACATTGGTGCTGCAAGCGATTGATTTTTAAATCCAAGATAACATGTGTGATTGTTTTTTTTTTTTCCTGTTTCGATAGGACTCGAATGTTTTGTTGAGTTGAAGTATTTTTGCATTCTAAACCTATTCACTTTTCTACAGATTGTCCATAAATAAACCTTAACTGGACCGCCTCTTCCAATCAACCGGTTTGGTAAAATTTTATTATGAAACACTCGAACGCCCAATCCCGAATGGAGCGGCGCACCATCTTGGGAAAAAAAAACTGCTGTTAGCATATAGTACAAGTGCGGTACAAAAGAACAGATACAATAAATTATGGAAGCTGTAAAGATAATTTATAGATATTCTCTAACCTATGTAATCAGTAATATGCAGTAAAACTAGCATATGAGTTGCCAATGAAAGGGATATCTTTTACTATTTAATGAGAATGTCTGTAGGTTGTTGCTTCTCCTGCAAGAAATACCAACCAAATATCTCAAATTCTTAAAGTTATATAAAAGAAGAGCATCTTTTTTCCTATGTCAATACAATGACTGCTGACTGGGGTTTAAACCCCCCTCTCGGACTCAGTCTTACCTCAGTCGTCTTGCAAATAATATATGTGATCAAGTTGGCATGTTAACTGATTTACATTACAGCCGTCTTGTATGTCCAAGGCTACAATACTTAATAGGATCTTCTTTATTTTAAGAGAGTAAGTTTTTATCTCAGGTACATTTAGCTGTTTGTTGTAGGTCAATTTATTCATGTTGATATTAGTCGTCACCGTTTTACATAACAAAGTTTTCCTTCTCTTTGATATATCGAAAATAAGAAGATTCTACCCTAGCATCCCTATCTTCACGGCCATCATTTATAACCGAGACGTGTGCCATTGAACAAGAAATGACACACAATGTTCCTCAAATCGTACATTAGTCAAGAAAATTATATATATATGACCACAAAATATGGATATTTTATCCTGTTCCTGCTATTCTGTTAGCATTATTCTGCGGTTGTGAATAAATTATTTCCTTATCTGTATCTTTCAATACATCTCAACGCTTCTAAAGCAAACTTTGTTGATTTTGAACGTAAGTTGAATTTAAAACCTGTTCCTGGCCATAATCAGAAAATCTGGGAAAACCAAATTCTTAGATGATTGGGTCCACAGAGTCAAAACAGCTTTTAACTCAACCCAATCAGCTGCCGGGAACATTTTGACATTATGTAGCTTGAGTCCGCTGCCACCCAGTCCCCAGCGGATAGTGTCTTCTCTCCACTCGAGTTCCACCCGGGTGACAACCTGCAGACCCAAGCTCTCATCAACTTTTTCCCACAATAAGTGGGGAGAAACAGAATCTCCTTGCCCTCCACAGGGTTATCGAATAGCTGCCATACCGTTGCATACTTGACACCCCTTGAAATAAACTTTATAGTTGGCAGATGCTCTGCCAACTCTTTCTCTATTTCGACTTTGAGAAAGACACTGATGGTGTCGAGCGGCTTTGAATATGTCCTCAACTCTAAGTCTTTTAACCACTGTCTGGGTGGGACAAGCTCCCACTCCAACACAGTGTTCGTTTTTTCTGCCATGTTTTGGAAGAAGAAAAGTTCACACAAAAAAGTTCAAATAAAACACCAAAAAAAAAAAGGGAAAGAAGGAAGAAGGAAAGAAAACAGTCCAAAGCACAGCAACTTCAATCTTCCGGCCAACGTGTACTCCCGGCCAACTGGTATGGCAACAGGAACAAAGCAACCGGAACTAAGCTTCAAAAATTTCACCAACAAATTGATACAAAGGCTCATAAGGGTTGGTTTCCCGGTTTCATTGGCGCATAGGTTCCCCAACTGGAAGGGACGCCAGTCCGTCACAGGTGAGTTACTAGATGCAGGAGGAAAGAGTGAGAGAAACTTGTGGCAAAAGAGTTAGCAGAAGTCCACCATTAACTTCTGCTGGAGCCACGTGGAGCTTAGGTGTTTCGCTTATAAATGCACACATCGGCCGGTCTGATATTCGAACCCGCGATCCCTCGACCGCAAGTCCGCTGCTCTGACCACTATGCCATGTGCCTCTACTCAGTGGGTATTGATGGCAACAACTATATTCGTATCGATGATAGTGATGATGATGATGATGATGATGATGAGTTAGTGGGGATCAAATGACGACCGTGATGGAGACGATGGTTATTTTGATTTTGAGAATTATGGTGGTAACTATGATGATAGACGACGACCACCACTACGGCCACAACTATGACCACGACTACAACGATAACGACGACGATGATGATAATGGTGATGATGATGAAGATAATAACCATCATCATCATCATCATAACCACCACCACCACCACCACCACAACCACCACCACCATTATCATCATTATTATTATTGTTGTCATTATTGTTACTAATGCTAATGTGTTACGTTCACGATGGCCATGGTCACCGTTACGATGCTCCTTAAATCCAAAGTAGGATTTATGTGCAATGGCTATATTAGACATTACTCAACAATGATGAAAACAAAAATCAAAATGAAAGGGTAAAATAAGAATATGTGATAGCTTAATGGCGTCCGTTAACCTTGTGACCGTCTCAAAAATATATTTAGCTGCAAGGAGCGAAAAGGAATCTGCTTTAGCTGCATCTTTAGGGGTTATAAATGACTGAAATAGAAAGAAAAATAAGGGAGAAAAGACGGCAAAAGGCGAAGAAAGAGAAGTAAATAGAGAGAGAGAGAGAGAGAGAGAGACAGAGAGAGACAGAGAGAGAGAGTAAGAAAAAAAGCGAAGGGAAAAGTGAGGCTAAAAGAATGAACGCGTAAATAAAAACCGTATTTTAATGGAGGCTGTTAAGCTTTTACATGGTTTCTGTCATATAAGAGAAGTCACTAAATATGGCTGACTTGATGGTCTGGTCTTACTTAAGATCTAGGAAACGGGTGGAGAGTTAGTGAGTCGTTAGTGGTGAGTGGTGAGTGTTAGTAAATGTGAGAGTTTGATTGAGATGTGGAAAGAGAATATCTATCGGTGGTAATGATGGCGACGATTGTAATGGCGATCGTTGTGAAGGCGGTATACACGGTAATAGAAAAGAGGCAGGCAAACTGATAGAGATAGGAATACACAGAGAGAGAATAATAGACTAACAGACAGTTGGATAGACGAATAGATAAAAAAAAGAAATTGACAGATGGACAGATGGACAGATTGACAACCGTGGCACTTTCGTAGTCAGGCAGACGTGCAAAATCGCACGAGGATCCGTGCAAGTAAATATGTGTACGTGTATGTGTGGATGTGTGGATGTCTCTCTCTCTCTCTCTCTCTCTCTCTCTCTCTCTCGCTTTATACGTATATATATATATATATATATATATATATATATATATATATATATATATATATATATATATATTTGTGTGTGTGCGTATGCGTGTGTCTCTGAGTGTATTTGCGTGTGTGTATTGGTGTACATATGGATATATGTATATATATATGCATGTATATAAATACATTAATATATATAATTTACACATGCATATATATATTATGTATTAATGTATATTTACATGTATACATACATATATATGTGTATACATGCATACATACACACATATATGTATATATATATATATATATATACATTCGCACACACACACACACACACACACACACATATATATATATATATATATATATATATATATATATACACACACACACACATTTAGTATAGATTCGTATACATATGTCTAAATGCGATATATTGACAGGAAGACAGCCATTTTGAGATAAATGTATGTATACAGAAAGATATGGGAAGAGAATGAATCAAATTGCTCGATACTAAATCTGGATAGTATAGATGAGATAGATAGGGAGAAGATTAGCTGAATAATATATAGAGAGAACGAGACAGAGGGTGACAGAAAGAGAGGGAGAGAGAAATAGGAAGAAATAGAGATTATTATATGAGTGACAGGGATAATTCAACCTTCTGAATTCAGTGATCAAATATATCAAACGTCGATGATCTACTGTAGACTTAACTTGACAGCCCTGGATTACGACGATCGATCTTTATGCAGTTTAGTCTTTATTGACCACGAAACAAATCAAACAATAATATAAAATATATAAAACGAAGAAAAATAATAAAACAATGCAATACAAGAACACACGTATAGGCTTTTACAAATGCATACATACACATATATACATACATACATAAATATATTATACACACACACACACACACACACACACACACACACACACACATATATATATATATATATATATATATATATATATATATATTGAGAGAAAGAGAAAGACGGAGAGATAGAGTTGTGTAAGATATATACTGTTAGGTCTTTTAACATACCAATCATTTGAGGAATTTCTTTGGCGATGTACTTCTGTACATTTAACCTCGTTTTTATACTGTCTTCACCTGATCGAAGAACGTATGTCTCATTACCTATCGGAAACCGTTTTGTTTCCAATATATATATATATGTGTGAGTGTGTGTGTGGTATACTATGTCTTCTTCTTACAAATTGCTTGGGAATTGAGAAAAGTAATGACCGAGAATATGTTATCTGAAGCGTACCAGGTCCAAGTCGGGCCGCTTAGTACGTCGTGATATTTTAGGTTGTTATTTTCTCATCTAGCCTTTGGGATTTTTCTTTTTTGATTTTTCAAAAACTTCATTTCTCCATTACATAAACACACCCACACAGATACACACACACATACACACATACGCACGCGTGTACGGACGCACGCCCTCACACACGCACACATTGTATGTATGTACTTATGCATGTATCTATATGTATGTTATTCGGTGGATTAGCAAGATTTTCGACATTCAGTTATGTTTATCTATCTATCTATCTATCTATCTATCTATCTATCTATCTATCTATCTATCTATCTATCTACCTATCTGTCTATCTATCTATCTTTCTATCTAGTAGCCACATTTAAGTATACGCTCTCTTATTTCTCAGTTCCATATTTCAGTCATGATGACGACTATGCTGACAATGGTGACGATGTTTATGATGATGAGGATGATGACGATTACCGATTCGATGATGGCAACGATGACATCAATGAATATGATAACGATAAGATCAAACTCCCACATCTTCTCTCATCATCGTCATAATTTTCCTCATCCTCATCATCCAGATTATATCTGTTGCTATCTCAGCTAACTATACATATATCATACCCGATTTATACTTGTCGCAACGCAATGCATTTATACAATTTGTTTTATATTCCATATCTTATTCGCTCTTGATACAGAGCAAAGATTTACATCGGATACAATAAAAAATCATACTGAAACACAATCGTGTAAAATTGTGTTCCAATGTTAAAATCAAACCGCTTCTATATTATCAGCAAGTTCGTCCCTCTTCTGTTTACGACTTCGGTTTCTATATTTACCATATGGTTTTATATTTACAATATTTACAATATTTTACTTGCGCTGTTTGGGGACTGGCATATCAAAGAATAGACTGCGTGTCGTGAAAGACGATTAAATGTGATCGAGGGAGGATTTGTACTCCAGCATTGTAAAACCCTCCATCAGCAACCTAAAACATATTAAAAACCCCCATCGACACACTCGAAGAGTTTGGGGTTTGTTGCTTAAGTGGTACAAAGGTTTAATCTGCCAGGAATAGGGAGCCTCCGAGAAATGGCGTATACAACTGTGCGCGACAATATTGGATATTCCCATGCCTGACCTAACCTTCTTTATTTGAAAATTCAAAGAATGAATCGGGGGACATTTAGCATTTACTTTTGCCAAAGCAGGCGAACAGGTGACAGAAGTGGCGTCATTGCCTATACTCGTACCAGTCATATAGTGAGGAGGATGAGATTGAATCTGTCCTATTGGCCATAAATAAACAGCGATGATGATTAGTTACATATTTGAGCCCGTCTTGTTGGTGACTGCTGTTTAGTTTCAAAGTCCTGAGCTGGAATTTCATTTTTATTGATTTCGCCATTGAGACAATGAATCTTACTTTATCACGAAGTTAGAACTTATATGTAGTAGTAGTAGTAGTACTGATGGTGGTGGTGATCATATTGGTGGAGGCCGTGACGGCGGTGATGGTAGTGGTAGTGCTAACGCTAGGAGCACTAGTAGTAGTAGTAAGAGTACTAGAAGAGGTGGTGGTATATTTACTTATTTCATTGTTGATGCTGGCCACAGCTTGTGTAAGTTGTATATATATGTATGTATATATGCGTGTGTATATGTTTGTGTGTTTGTGTTTGTTCTCCCAGCATCGCTTGACAGCCGATGCTGGTGTGTTTACGTCCCCGTAACTTAGCGGTTCGGCAAAGAGAGACCGATAGAATAAGTACTGGGCTTACAAAGAATAAGCTGTGGGGCTGATTTGCTCGACTAAAAAAGGCGGTGCTCCAGCATGGCCGCAGTCAAATGACTGAAACAAGTAAAGAATATTCCTCGTTGTCAATTCTGGGAATCACAGTAAGGACATTTCGGCAAATGTAGACTTAATTATGCAGTTTGTATTTTTTTAAAAAAAGGTGGCCAAAGGTGGAACGTCTTCAATCGTAGATCTACTTGATCGTTCTCTAATTTGAGCTGAACAACAAGGCTAACACCGCAAACAACAACGTATCTTTAGGCCAATGTTTCTCAAGCTACTTTGATCTTATCATCATTTACTGCTTTTAATCTCGCAGTAATACGAATAACGTTTACAAAGCTACCAATACCAGCATCTCCTAAACCAATCCCCCCACCCACTACAAGGAACATTAATATTAAAGCGCCACCATCATACTTACGACTTACACTATAACTACCATCCCCAGCACGACCAGCTACAGTACAAGTACGACCGGCGACATCACTTTCGCATTTCAACCCATTCCATTCTCGCCCCTGCCGCCACCGCCGCCGCTACCATCGGCATCGTTCTTATGAGGATTATCGTAAAAAGGATTAAGCCATGATCGTTGTCTTCATGATCGTGATAGCCATCGTAATAATGCTGAAGATGGTCATCGCGACTAATCTGACAATAATGATAACTAAGATAAATTCAATTAAGTTAGCATAGTCCTCCTCCTCTTCCTCCTCCTCCTCCTTCTTCTTCTTTTTCGTATTAGCATTAGTAGCAGCAGCACTAGTGGTAGAAATAGCAGTATTAGTAGTACTAATAGTAGTTTTGTCATCAGTAGCAGCAACCGCAGTAGCGACAGTAGCAACAGCAGCAGAAGCAGCAGGAGTGGTAGTAGTAGTAGTAGTAGTAGTAGTAGTAGTAGTAGTACTAGTAGCATTTTCTGTTTCTTGAACTGAATTGTTCAAATTCGGAAGAATTCCTCTCAAAACATGGCTGTGGCGAAAGAGGTTGTTTGGTGGACAAGGCTGAAAGGCCTGAGGACACATACGTTACTTTTTGGTAGAGCTCTCGGTGACTTCTTCAAGTTTCACTTGGAAAAGAAATTCAGAGTGAAGAGGGAAGTGCTGTCCTCCAGTAAGTTTATTGAAAAGTGGGTGAAAGTTGCGAAAATAGCAAGAGTGGATGGTGCCTCTCTAAGTGTAGACCTGTGAGACGGAGAGAAGGAATTGGAGAAAACACTTGCTGCTGGGGTTTCAGGGAAATCTCAGACAGTGGGGGTTCCTCGATTATCCTTAGGGGCCTTCCTGTATCAGGAGGTCCACTTCTCTATTATCCTCCCCACCACCGTTTTTTAAAACTTTTGTATGCTATGCATATGTCCATTCTTTGTCAGTGTATACCATGTATACTTTATTTCTTTCTTTCATTATTTTTTTATCATTTCACTATATGTAAACCCCAAAACTTTTTGTCTGTCTTTTTATTGTCGCCCACATCCTACGCCCTTGCAGCAAATAAATGAAATGTTGACGATAATGATGATGATGATGATGATGATGATGATGATGATGATGGTGATGATAATAATAATAATAATAATAATAATAATAATAATAATAATAATAATAATAATAATAATAATAACAAAAACACCAGGACTTACAAATATATATAACACAGAAAATTGCACTACTGGGCACTGCACATATCCTACGCAAAACACTTTCAATACAGTAACCATAAGAGCATCACAGCAAACCACAGCACATATCCAAGACACACAGAGCTGCGCTCGGTAGTGAAGTGAAAGCACGTTATAAAAATAAAACTACTGAACAATAATAATAATAATAATAATAATAATAATAATAATAATAATAATAATAATAATAATAATAATAATAATTCCTTTTCTTGCCTTTCCTTTCTCCCTGAGTATTCGAAAACGTAAACACCCTTTTCATTGCAAAAATATTACTGTATTCTCCAACTGGACAGACAAACAAACATCTCAAGAAAACTTAAAAGCTTTAATATATTAAATTTTGTATGAAACTTATCCTGGCTACCCAAATATGTTAACATAACTTTTATTGCAACAACACAATTGAATTCAGAAATTCAAAAATTCAACTGCGTGAGTATCAGTATATATATATATATATATATATATATATATATTTCCTTTCACCCACAGGTAAATTTTTTACTATAATCCTTAATAGTCCTAAAGTCACGATATCAGTGGATAGACTAAAAAAGGCCTTCATACAGAAAATTGTCCCTCTTCCCATTGCAGGCAAATAAATACAACATTACAAACACGGCCCGCACACCAACATTTACATTCCATTTATACCGGACAAGGATTCTGGATTATTTGTCTGGTTTTTAAACTTAATTTTTGAGAGCGGTCAGGTTCATTTTTAGAATTCTCGTTTGTGAGAGCAGTCGAGTTTATTTCAGATATTCTCATTTTAAAAATCATCTCCGGCTAATCGTTGAGATGGCGTTAGTGTTGCCTTGGCGGGTGTTTGTGTTCTCTGAGTGATCTTGTTATTATTATTATTATTATTATTATTATTATTATTATTATTATTATTATTATTATTATTATTATCATCATGATCATTATTATTATTATTAGGAGAGTACTGTAGTTCGCTTGAAGCATTATGTATTGTTTGTAAAGAATAAAAAGTTTTGAATGGTACAACAATGCACTATAATACACAAAAATGGACTATATAGGCGCAGGAGTGGCTGTGTGGTAAGTAGCTTGCTTACCAACCACATTGTTCCGGGTTCAGTCCCACTGCGTGGCACCTTGGGCAAGTGTCTTCTACTATAGCCTCGGGCCGACCAAAGCCTTGTGAGTGGATTTGGTAGACGGAAACTGAAAGAAGCCCGTCGTATATATGTATCTATATGTATATGTGTGTGTGTGTGTTTGTGTGTTTGTACCCCCTAGCATTGCTTGACAACCGATGCTGGTGTGTTTATGTCCCCGTAACCTAGCGGTTCGGCAAAAGAGACCGATAGAATAAGTACTAGGCTTACAAAGAATAAGTCCCGGGGTCGATTTGTTCGACTAAAAGGAGGTGCTGCAGCATGGCCGCAGTCAAATGACTGAAACAAGGAAAAGAAAAGAGTATATACCTGTTGTAATTTAGTTATCCGATGATATTTCGGAATACAATTCCTTCTTCAGATATTCTTAGATGGAGTCTCTGCTATAAACTGTTTTCCATTATAATAATAATAATTATTATTATTATTATGTTGTTTTTTTCCTCTTTCTTCAAATTTTCTTCCATTTCTCACCGAGTGTTTTCCGTACACCTAGAGCAGAGAAGCTCATTGTATGCATTCCCAGTTTACACACGTAAATTCACAGGTATTATTATTATTATTATTATTATTATTATTATTATTATTATTATTATTATTATTATTGTTATTATTACTATTATTATGTTAATTAAAATTTACTTTTTGAAGTTTGAAAAACAGAATTTCTTTCGGAGAGAATGGTGTTGGTGGTCGTGGTGGGAGCAGGGATGGGTAAATCAAAAATAACATCTGACGTGAAATTTCTCTCTCTCTCTCTATATATATTTTTTTCATCAGTTTTTTTTTTTTGTTTGCAAAAAAAGATATTTTTTAATACATTCTTTGATAACTGCGCAAACCAACAGGCTGCCTTGACAGTGATATCTTGAATACTGTCCCAGTGGTTGCATATATGCATATCCTACCTTCCCCGTCACATATCACACACATACTCTCTCTTCTCATCTCTTCTAACTACACTCGCTCTCATACTATAACATCATTAGTCGACATTTTCATCTGAGCGCATTGCTGTGGCTCGGTTTGATTTTGTTGGTGTTGCTGTTGTTGTTCATCACCGTTGTCATCACTACTTTTGGTGTTTTACTTATTTAATGTCGTTGATGTTGCCTTTATTTACTGCTGCTGGCGGTGCTATTGGGGTGATGATTTAGCAATTTATTTCGGAGAAGCTAAGGTGGGTCGTCTCATTTTCTTCTTATTTTCTTCCCATTTCTCTCCTCGTCCTCCTCGTCGTCCACCTTGTCCTCGTCCTCGTTCTCCTCCCCCTCCCCTCCTCGTCCTCGTTCCCCTCCCCCTCCTCCACCCCTTCCCTCTCCGCTTCCCTCCTCGTCCTCGTTCTCCTCCCCCTCCCCCTCCCCCTCCCCCTCCCCATCCCCTCGACTCCTCCTCCTCCGCCTCCTCCCCTCCTCCGCCTCCTCCCCTCCTCCGCCTCCTCCCCTCCTCCGCCTCCTCCCCTCCTCCGCCTCCTCCCCTCCTCCGCCTCCTCCCCTCCTCCGCCTCCTCCGCCTCCTCCGCCTCCTCCGCCTCCTCCGCCTCTTCCGCCTCCTCCCCTCCTCCGCCTCCTCCGCCTCCTCCGCCTCCTCCGCCTCCTCCGCCTCCTCCCCTCCTCCGCCTCCTCCCCTCCTCCGCCTCCTCCCCTCCTCCGCCTCCTCCGCCTCCTCCGCCTCCTCCGCCTCCTCCGCCTCCTCCGCCTCCTCCCTCCTCCCTCCTCCCTCCTCCCCTCCTCCCCCATCCTCCTCGTCAACCTCCTCCTCCCCTCCACCTCCTACACGCCATCCTCCAGTCTTCCTCCAGTCTTCCTCCACGTCCTCCTCCACGTCCTCCTCCACGACCTCCTCCACGTCCTCTTCCTCTCTATAGTTCTCATCCTCCACTTCCATCACCTCGTCCACCTCGTCCACCTCGTCCTCCTCCTCCCCTCCTTCTCCTTTTCTTCTTTTTCTTCTTTTTCTTCTTCTTCTTCTTCTTCTTCTTCTAATCATCATCATCTTCATCATCATCATCATCATCATCATCATCATTATCATCATCATTGGTTTGGCTTTCATATTGTCGTTGAATGCGTGAAATGAGGAATAGATAGAATGCCGAAAACTGATCAAGGGTCTTTCTGCGTATACTTGTCCTGTTTTCGATTTTTTCTTGTTCACGTATTTAACTCGTCTGTTCACGTATTTCATGCTCTTTGCACCGTTGGAGATATCCTGTACCCATATATGCATGCATATATATATATATATATATATATATATATATATATATATTCAAGTCTGGGGGCCATTTGTTCCACTAAAGGGGGTGCTCCAGCATGGCCGCAGTCAAATGACTGAAAAAAGTAAGAGAATAACTTACTATATATATGATATAGTATTTACTTTACATATATATATATGCATGTGTGTGTGTGCGAGTGTGTATGTGTGTGTGTGTCTTTGTCGCTATCACTGCTTGACAACCGGTGTTGGTGTATTTACATTCCCGTACCTTAGTGGTATAACCGGTGTTGGTGTATTTATATTCCCGTACCTTCAAGACGGTACCACAGCATGACCGCTGTTTAATGATTGAAACAGTAAAAAGTAGGGATATATATATATATAAATATAATATGATTAAGATTCAGTTGAATTGGGAACTTAATTTGAGGCACGAAGCCAGTTCA
>NC_142938.1:60290998-60293498 GCF_046866305.1 Octopus bimaculoides | reverse complement strand
CTAATCAGGGAATGGTGTCGAAAATAACTAGGGATCTGGATATAAATGAGTTATTGGCAACAGAATCAGTATTAGTACCAAAAGGCAATCTGCATATCTTACGCCATATGGAGGTTCTGCACGAACGCCATAGAAGTGCAGCATTCGTCCTGAGAAACTATCTCATACAAACGTATAGTTCAATCCGCTGCTGATTGTCTGTGCTTTTTAGAGTCACGTTCAACAATTGCATCAACAACAACAACATATCCGTCGACAATCTCATCACCGTCGTACCTTCAAATGACAGGATGGTAATTGCTGGAAGAAATTTGGTGTTAGCTCTAATCCATGAAATTAGACTTGGTACAAACATAAGTAATACTATACAACTTGCACCCTGAAATTCTTTATCCCTCTCCTAATTCCATTGATCAACAATAATACTAAAACCAAACGTTGCCATTTATGAGGTATATCTCATTACTATAAGAATCATCACTTCCACCACCACCATCACCACTACCCTCATCATCATCATCATCACCATCTTAAATACTCTAATACCATCACCATCACCACCACGATCACCATCAACACGACCACCACGACCTCGACCACGGCCACAACCACGACCACCACGACGACGATCACCGACGACGACCACCACCACAACTATCACCACCACTACCACCATCATTATCACTATCATCAATACTGTCAATACACTCACCGTCGCATCGTCGTTATCATTATCCCCATCACCATCGTATAATCGTCACCATCATCATCATCACCATCACATCATCATCACTATCATTATCATAACCATCATTATTGTCGCCTTCGTCGTTGTCGTCATCATTAATACCACCAATGTCACTACCGATATTATAATCATCATCATCATCGTCATTATCATCATGAACAGCGTTGCAGCCACAATCATCATCATCATCATCATCATCATCATCATCATCACCACCACCAACAACATTCACAAATCGAGCATTAGTTTCCCGTCACCATCATCACCATTATCATCATAATTTCCACCAGCAGAACTCTCTTCACCGCCTTCATCATAGCCACCACTGCACCCATCACTAACTGTACCATTATCATCATCACCAACTAATATGTTCAACCGATACGTTCGCCATCAGTTCTAACATCAACCTCTTCATTTCCATCCCCACTAACACCACTATCCCAGCTACCATCACTATCATCAACAGCACCACTATCGCCAACATGAACACCATCAGTACCGACATTACCATCACTAACTTCATCAAAACCACTACTACCACAATCAGCTCCACCGCCAACACGATCGTCTCTATTTCCAACACCAACACCGCCATATACTGTAACATCACTACCCTCACCTTCACCACTACCACCAGCTCCATCATCGTTTCTTCCCCGTTAACACCACTCCCAATGCAAGATGCACAAGACCTTTTATATCATCTGCACCACCGCTATCACTCCACCGCTACGGCAAACTCCAGCACCGTTACCTCCACTTAAACAAGAACAACAATAACAACCAAGTAATATCAACAATAGCAACAACAACAGCAACAACAAGGACGACGACGACGACGACGACGACGACAACGATGACAACGGCAACAACAACAACTGCAAAATCAGCAACAGTAAGTGAAACACGACCAATCAAGGCACTAATTGAAAGCATTATTGATACAAACCTTTTAAAAGTGTGTAGAAGAAAATGCAGGCTCTATCACGCTGGCTCTCTGCATTATCGTAACTTAACTGTCCATTTCACTGTCAAACCACTTATTGGTCGACACTCACAACTTTACTGCCCTCTTTATCTCCCCTTTAGTCTCTTGTTCTTTTTATCACTCTCCCTCCCTATCTCCCATCCTCTTCCTGTCTTTCTTTCGTTCTTTCTTTCTTTCTTTCTTTCTTTCTTTCTTTCTTTCTTTCTTTCTTCTTTTCTTTCTTTACTGTTTAATT
Source organism: Octopus bimaculoides (assembly GCF_046866305.1). NCBI lineage: Eukaryota > Metazoa > Mollusca > Cephalopoda > Octopoda > Octopodidae > Octopus > Octopus bimaculoides. The sequence continues at coordinate 60,291,524 of NC_142938.1, read as the reverse complement.
CTTCTCTTTTTCTCTTTCCCTGTGCGCACACATCGAACTGCGCAAATGTGCAATTATACAGCGGCTACGCATTTAAATAACAACACACACGCACACAAACACACACACACACACACACACACACATATATATATATATATATACACACATATATAAATATATATATATATATGTATATACATACATGGATATATATACATTCATATATATATACATATATACACACACACACAAACGTATATATATATATATATATATATATATATATGTACACGTACACACATACACATATTCATATATATATATATATATATATATATATATATATATATATATATATATATATATATATATAGTGAGAGAGAGAGAGCGAAAGAGCTATTCCAATTCTCATTCACATTTACGTACACATTTAGATGCGTAATCTTTATAAAATTACTCACATATATATTCTCACGAACACCCATTCATAAATAGATGCATGCATACGTACGTGCATACACACGTATGTACATACATACCTATT
>NC_142938.1:60255998-60265998 GCF_046866305.1 Octopus bimaculoides | reverse complement strand
CTTGTCAACCCCCTTCCTCCTGAGAACCCCGCTGATTTCCTTCTTTCATTCGCATGGATCTTCATAACCATTTGACGTTTAAAAAATCATATATTTCTATAAATAAATATTAATAGGAATTGTAAAAAAGAAATAATTGTGAAATTATTTTGTATTGTAGAACTATAACTCATTTATTAGAAATAGATTTTAACTACGATATTTTATATGGATTCCGAAGCGTCATTGTGTAGGAAATCCTTTTTTATATATAAGTAGAGATTTTAATTTTTAAGTTGTCGAAGGTTAAAAGTATGAGTATGTTAAAAAATGTGAATCAATAAATCGTAAGCAATACATTATACTTCTATTCGTTGATGATAGAAATACGATCAAAGTGTTCAACGACTATAATGTCATCCGGGCCACCATCCTGGTATCTCTTTTATGAAACACAGACAGATGGAACTCAAAGTATACCAGAGATGGAGTTGAGTTTAGAATAAAATTTATCTATTTTGAGCATTATTCAAACGGCTGTCATTCGCGAGAGAATTCGGCGGCTGCACAAAATGTACCACGTAATTAGTAATGGTATTAAATGGCTACGTAATCGTAAGCAGTAAAAATGATTACTTACTTCTATAAGAATAGGAATAGAAAGAGAGGGACACAAGAAACAGGCTAGCATTCATTTGAGAGAAAAGAATAAACTAAAACATTATGAAATGATGTCTCACGGTCCAAGACTCATTAGGCCATCTAGTCTTGGACTTGAGACAACGGCAAGGAAGGAAATTATCCAGACCACATCATGTTTAATAATTTTTATTTTTTGCATTTTACAGGTTTCACTATTTTTTCAGCGGCCATACTGGGGCTACAACTTGAAAAGATTGCTTGAATAAATCGACACCATTACTTCTCTAGTTTTAAAGTCTGGTATATATTTTATCGCAAATTTTGTTGAACCACGAAGTTACAGTGACAGGCAGAAAGCAACATTAGTTGTCAACCAAGGGCTAGGGAAAAACAAACTCAAACAAATCACCATGCTCAAGATACACTCACGCACACTTACAGAGAGATGGACGTGTATATATACATGTATGTGAGTATTTATACCTGATAATCTAACTCTTTCTATCTTCCTCCTTCTCTCCCCCTCTCCCCCTCTCTCTCTCTCTCTCTCTGTATATATATATATGTATATGTATATATATATATATATATATATATATATATATATATATATATATGTACATATATACTTATATATACATACATATAGACGGATACATATATGCATACATATTGATAGATACATATACATACATACACACACACACACACACACACACACACACACACACACAATTATATGGGTTTGGAAACAATGTCCGTCAGCCGCATTCACATCAAAGATATTAGTCGGCCACAGGCTGTAGTAAAAGTCATTTGCCCAACATCCAACGCATTGTGGGATTGTATACAAAACTGAACACCCGGAACCAAACGTCTTAAAGACACAGTAGCCATGTCTCGGAACTAACTTTATATATATGTAAGAAGATTTTTGAATAAATTAGTTTCGATTCAATACGCAGAGATTTCACTTCCATTTTCTTTAAACGTGGTTATTGATAACGTTTAGAACTATACGTAAGTGGGAATAAAATTATCAATGGAGAAATATAATTATATGAAAATACAATTATTCATCTGTCTATTCATGGGAGAAGCTTTGGTTCAGTGATGGACTTATCATTTCTGAATGACATATGTAATAGCTTAAACCATAAAACTCTCAAAGATAAGTTTATCTCATGGATATGTGTGTGTATATACATGTATAAAATACACACATGTATATTTATATAAACACACACACACACAGAGATACATATGCATGTATTTATATATCTATGTACACAGAGACACACATTCACACACACATGCGTATATATATATGTGTGTGTGTGTGTGTTTATATGCGACTGGAGTTGCGGGTGTTTATGCATGTATATATATACATATATATCTATATATATACATGCATACATATATACTTAAATACATGCATAAACACCCGCAACACCAGTCGCATACATACGCACACATATACATACACACATGTACCCATGGACAGACGCGAACACCCATATATATATATATATATATATATATATATATATAAATATATACGTGTAACTATCAATCTATGCATTCAAGATTTAGTCGTACATCTATGTGTCTGTGTATGTGTGTGTGTTTGTGCTTGTGTTTGTGTGTGTATATGAGTATTTGCATGGGTATGTGTTTGTATGAGTTTGTTTATCTGTATGCTTATATATTTCTGTAGGTATTAATATAGTGAATATAAAGAAGATTAGGCAAAACTCAAACTTTACAAACACCTATACAAACACATATACACACATATATATATGCCCGCTATCACACGCAAATAAACAAAACAAAATCAATAAATAAATACACAAAAAATAGGAGAAGAAACAAACAAAAAACAATCAATAAAAGAAAAACAAATTCTAGATCTATCAGTGTCCATGCGGGAACATTTAAGTTGGTGTGATGCCGATACATACGTAATTAAAGACGTGATTCGGACTTGGGTTTTCTGTTAGCAGATAGTCGGGATGGTTGTCAGGAAATGACAGATATTATCTAGACGTAGTCATTGGTCTCAAGCAGGAGATTCCTTCAACCAGCATTGCACAGTGCCAAAGAACAACATGAAAAGATGATGTAGGCAACGAATAACGAAAGAAATATAGGGAAAATAAAACAATAAATACAAACAATAAGAAAATATAAATACGTATAGAAAATGTAATAATAGAAGAGGGAGGCTTAAATAACCAACAAGTCTATCTAGAGCCCTCCACCCCGGCAGGCAGCGGGAAAAAATGTTAAAGAATATATAATAGTGAAATAAAGAAGGGAAAAATAACATGGCCAGCAGTGTACGAATACTAAGGATTGCGCATGTGTTTGAGGAATAAAAATGCAAAAAGAGAAAGAAAGTATTTAAATGAACATCCTGTCAGGGGAATGAATATTTATTTGTAAGCTTGTATTGATGAATGTGTATGTATGTATGTATGTATGTATGTATGTATGTATGTATGTATGTATGTATGTATATATACATATATATATATATATATATATATATATATATATATATATATATACATACACACACACACACACACACATATATATATATATATATATATATATATATATATATATATATATATATATATATATATATATATATATATGAAGAAATACACACTTTTATATTTATTGCATACATGTAAATATATGTATATATATTGATATAAATATAGATATAGATATATAGGTAAGTAGATTCATACATGCAGACATACATACATGGTGCATACATATATATATATATATATATATATATATATATATATATATATAAGCATGTGTAGATATTTGTATATGTGTATATATATATATATATATATATATATATATATATATATATATATATATATATATATATATATATATATATATATATATATATATATATATATATATATACATACATACATATACATATATATATTTCAGTGTACATCATTGTATTTCTGTTAGAAAATGTTGCACGAATGATAGATAAAACGAAGAAACGGATCAGCACGAAGACCGAAATAAACATAATTACAGTAAGAAAAATGAAGAACAATTTATCCTTAACAAAATATACAGCCCTTCTCATACAAACAGGTACGACAGGACAACGCTCATAAAAATACAAATGCAACTCCAAATATATACAGTCACGCTCATTTCACAGTCATATTATAATATATATATATATATATATATATATAAATATATATATATATGCAGGTATAGGTGTCTATTCATTTGCATACATATATGTATGTATGCACGTACTTTGAAGATAGAAAGAGCAAGAAATACTGAGGATGCCTTAAAGATCGACAGACACAAGGCCAGGCATACATATATAAATATGAATATGTGTATGTCTTGGTTTTATTTAGCTATTTCAGCGTCTGTCAATTCCCAACTTCTATGTCTCTCTCTATGTCTCTCTCTCTCTCTCTCTCTCTCTCTCTCTCTCTCTCTCTATATATATATATATATATATATATATATATATATATATATATATATACATATAGATATGTATGTATACATATGTATATATATATATATATGTGTATATATGTATATATAAATGCACATATACATACGTACATGTATATATATATATATATATATATATATATATATATATATATATATATGTGTGTGTGTGTGTGTGTGTGTGTGTGTGTGTGTGTTTGTGTGTGTGTATATGTCTATGTCTGGAATCATATTTGTGTACACATTGTCGAATGGAATTTTGGTGAAAACCCTTGCTGTTTGCTATACAAAACTTGTTCATAGGTTCTGGATATTGTGTGGTTGTGTGTTTAAGTACACACACACACATGTGTAGAGTGCGAAAGTGAAGAGAACGACATATGTAGAGTTCCGTTACTTCGAGATTAGGCTGGCTTGTTCATGGGCTGGCGAAGATACTCTCACGGTACGTGTCCAAATAAGGTTTATTTTTGCAGTATAATCGTACTTGCGGTTCACACACTTCTTCCCATCTCTGTCAGAATATTTGGGTACCATTCGTGGGGAAGCTTTCATTCTGTTGGTAAAAAAGTTCCTCCACAACAGATTTGATACCATCTTCACTGTGATACTGGTTCCAAGCGGAATATTTCTTCATGTTAGGGAACAGATGATAGTTAGTTGGTGCGAAATCAGGGGAACAAGTGGTGGGGTAGTCACTCAGTTTAAAACCACATCATGCAAAGCAGTCATTGAAACCAAGGAATTCAGTACTGTAGCATTGTCCTGTTGTTAGAGAACACGTTACGGAAGTTTTCCTGGGCGTTTAGTCTTAATAGGTTTTCATAAGTGTCTCATCAATTTGGCATAGTACTCTCTGTTGATGGTGTGGCCCTTTGAAGACAGACAATAAACACAATGTCTTTTGCATCGCAAAATATTGGGGTCATCAGTTTCCCTGCAGATGAAACGATGTTGGCCTTCTTTGGAGCAGATGCGAAGAAGTGGTTCCACTGAATGTATTGTCACTTTGTCTCTGACGCAAGGTGAGGAAACTAACACTGATCCCGGGTTAGGAAACGTTTAAGGAACCAGCAGGATCTGCCTCACCCCATGTCAGATTTGGTGGTAATGTGATAGATATGGTGCGTTTTTGAGCAGATGTCAGAAGACGTGACACACATCAAGTAGAAACCAGCTTCATGCGAAGTTCATTTTGCAGAATATTCTCAACCCTCTCACGGTTTATGCAGATAGCATCGGATATTTGATTTATAGCCAATTGCCTATGATCCATCACCTTGTTGTGAACATAATCAGTATTTTAGTCGGTGGTGGCAGTTTCAGGACATCAATAATTTAGGTGACCTTGAAGATCCTACCTCCCGCTCTTAAATTAATCCGTCCACTTTTGCACTGTTGATAAAGTTAGAGCATCATTCCCTAATATATTAAAGATGTCAGCATAAATGTTCTCGGGGGTTAAACCCTTTTCCTGCAGGTCCTTGATAACATCACAATGCCAAATTTTGTCCATTTTCACGAGAAGTCGCTACTTATTACGTTGGAAGTGTTAACTGAACAACTAGACGTTAATTTACTTGAAAGAAAACAATCGAGTTATTAATAAGTGGGGTTGAAATTGATTCATACAAGATTTCACACCTTTAGCACCACTCCTTTCATAGTGAGCCTATGAAATTGTCAGCCCACCTTCGTAATAATGTCAAATATACCTACATCCGTCCCTCTGCATACCTACATCCGTCCATCTACATCCGTCCATCTACATCCGTCCATCTACATCCGTCCATCTACATCCGTCCATCTACATCCGTCCATCTACATCCGTCCATCTACATCCGTCCCTCTGTCTATCTGTCTGTATGTCTCTCCAATTTCTCTCTCTGTCTATCTAACTACCTATCTAATTGTTCAACGAAACTATTCCCGTACTTGTTCATTAAGCCTGGTACTTATTCTATCGGTCTATTTTGCCGGAGCGCTCGCTTTCCGGAACGCAAGCACCACCCCAAGTTATCAAGCAGTGGTGGGGGAAAACATGCAAACACAGACCCCGCGCACACACTCGCACACATATATACACGCATACAACGGGGCTTCTTTCAGTTTCCGTGTACAAAATCCACCCAAAATGCTTCGGTCGGCGAGAGTGCTATAGCACAAGAAAGTTGAAGCACTTAACGCGCATGTTTTTCAAAGAAGGAAACGCGTATAAGGGAAGGAAAAATAAGACAGAAAATTCTGTCACATGAACGGAATGCTTATTGTGAAATAATCGAATGCATAACAATTTTAAGAACGTGTGTATGTAAATATATAGATAACAACTATTAAGAAATCGGTAATTACATATAAACACATGCAAGGTATCATTGTATACTTGTAAACAAGTTGCTATAGAGGCACTTGCATATGAGTGTCTCTATGTATGTATGTATATACATACATACACACATACATACATACATACATACACACTTGCATACATACATAAATGCATATGTGTGAGTATATATATATATATATATATATATATATATATATATATATATATATATATATATATATATATATATATATATATATATATATATATACATATATATTCATATATATATATATATATATATATATATATATATATACATATACATACATGCATATATATATATATATATATATATATATATATATATATATATATATATATATATATATATATATTATATTATATTATATTATGTTATATATATATATGCACATTTGTATGTACACATATATTTATATATACACATACAAATCACGTTGAGAACATTTGCATAATAAGTTTAATTCCACTTCCAATAATACCTGTTTTCATCAGTAAATACCTTTCTGTTATTTATCACTTAACTACCATAACATAAATATATTTATATTTATCTATTTCTACGCACACACCAGCGCGAATGTATTTATATATATATGTATATATATATATATATATATATATATGCATTTATGAGTGTGTTAGTGTGTTAGGCGTTTTGTTCTTTTCTTTTTTACTTTTGTTATTGTTTTCGCCGATCATTCGTAATGGAAATACAAAAAGAAATATAGCAGTCGGTTCGATATCATTTATATTGCTGTCCATCGATTCTAATTCGAATTCATCTCTCATGTTCTGGTTGCAATAAACGTAAATGGTCTCCAGCGAGATATACTTTATGTTCTGCTACTTTGTCTTTAAAAGATGTTACTCTTTTATTTCATATGTGTTTACTTATCTTTATGTAGATTCTTCACATCTATAAGGAAATAGTATTAAATCTGGCCATTCCTCCCTTCTCTCTTTCATCACAATTCTCTTATGCTCTTCAACAACCATCTTTATAGGTAATAATTTTGTTTCATTTTCTTGTTGATCATTTTCTTATTATCAATTCTATTAGTGGTCGCTTCACGGCTGGAAGTACACGGTGCCGGGTGCAAACCCACTGCGTGGCATCATGCAAAGGTGGAGGTAATTATTTTCAGTAGTGGTGTTGTCTAATACCGGTTTAGTTTCGGATTGCTGTTAATTTCATCCTAAATTTTTGAAAAAAGGGGAAAAATGGTTTATTTATCTTTTTATCTTTTTATTTGTTTCAGCTACAAAACAGCGGCCATTCTGGTGCACCACCTTGAAGAATTTTTAGTCTGACGAATCGCACCCAGTCCTTTTTCTACAAACCTCATACTTAATTCACCGAATGGCTTTGCCGAATCGCTAAGTTACGAGAGCGTAAAGACAACAACATCGGTTGTCAAGCGATGGTGGGGGGATAAACACAAAAACAAAGACACACACACGCACACACACACAAATATATGTGGAGCTTCTTTCAGTCTTCGGCTACCAAATCCCCTGATAAGTCTCTAGGCTATAGTAGAAGACACATGCCCAAGGTGCTACGCAGAGAGACTGAAGGTGGAGACATGTGGACGAGTAGCAAGCTTCTTACCACTAAGCCACGCCTGCGTCTATTGCGTTAATGCCAAGACGTTGAGTACATAGAACAAAACTAAGAGATGAAACCTAAATTTGCTTTATGCGCACCTTCAGCCGGTATATTAATATTGATCCCTTTAGACTAGGGGTCGCCAAACTATCTTCTTACCACACAGCCACGCCTAACATTCTCATGGGATTCGGTTGTTGTCTTCACCTGTTGATAAATTGCGATTCTTTAATTATTTTACTGAGGCTGGATGTAGAATTGGAAAGTATCGTTTGGAGGAATGTAGTATGCTTTGGCTTCTAAATTTACGAGTCACTACGAACGAAGTATTCATATTTTTGTCTTCACCAACATTGAAAGGGTTTTAACATAAGAGAGGGATTGGGTAATTTTTGCTGTATTTATGGTTTGCTTCAGTTAGTTTTGTGGATAGTTTTCTTTGTAAAGGAATATCTTTAGTTTAACCAGTCTCCTCTATCATCTTTCACTATTAAACATCTATGTCTTGTCAGATTAAATTGAATATTTAATTGGATATTCCTTTTCATATATATGTTTGGTGCCAAGATCTAAAATTCAAATATTGGTATGTGGCCGCGACCTTGCACACGTGATCGATTTTTAATCGTCTTGTTTTCCTTAATCAGCAGAATGACTAAAGATGGAAGACTTTCAAACTAACACAATACTGAAATGTACGTAGGAGCAGATAATTTTGACTAAAGATTATCGCAATTTCTCTAATATCTGTATATATATATATATATATATATATATATATATATATATATATATATATATATATATATATATATATATATATATATATAATACAAATAATATGCGAGTATATGCCTATATACGTACATGTATGTACATACCTACATCTACATGTATATATAGATGCATATGTGGGTACAGGACATCACAAAAAAATAAAAACGTCGCCAAAATGAAAAACAGAGCATAAACAGAGCACAGAAAGCAAACAGGCCACATAGAGAACATTTTCTTCATCACCTGCCCCTATGTATGTAGATATGTGTGTGTGTGTGTGTGTGTGTGTGTTTATATACGTGTTTACAACATATACCTATAAATATACGTCGCGTCTTGCATATATACATACATTATATATCGTGGCACTCCGTCGGTTCCAGTTGATCCGATTAACGGAACAGCCAGCGCGTGAAATGAAAGTGCAAGTGGCTAAGCACTCCACAGACACGTATACCGTTAACGTAGTTCTCGGGGAGATTCAACGTGACAGAATGTGACAAGGCTGGCCCTTTCAAATGCAGGTACGAGAGAAACAGGGAGAAAGAGTGAGAGAAATTTGTGGCGGAAGAATAGAGCAGGGTTCGCCACTACCCCATGCCGGAGCATCGTGGAGCTATAGGTATTTCCGCTCAATAAACACTCACAACGCCCGGTCTGGGAATCGAAACCGCGATCCTACGACTATAAATCCGCTGCTCCAGCCATTGGGTTATCGCGCCTGCACACATTATATATATATATATATATATATATATATATATATATATATATATATATATATATATACATATATATATATATATACATATATATATATATATATATATATATATATATATATATATATATATATATATATATATATATATATATATATATATATATATATATATATATATATATATATATATGTATATATATATACATATACACACACATAGATATATATGTACGTATATATTCATATATATGTATGCGTGTTAATGATTGCGTGAGTGCGTGAGTGTGTGCGGAGAAGAATTCATGTTGTTCAGCCTCAGTTCAGATTAAAGTACAGAGCCTGAGATCTTCATGAA
>NC_142938.1:60245998-60250998 GCF_046866305.1 Octopus bimaculoides | reverse complement strand
CACCTCACCACCACCATCATTATCGTCGATAATTATAACTATAATGAAAACAGCATTTACCACATAGCAATGGGGAGAATCATTCTGTTTTAATGACTTGTTAATTAACACACACACCGGTTCGATTTCACTCATTTAACTTTTCTTAAATTTTTGACTATTGAAGAGGTTGCAAGAAGTAACCATATTTTCAGAAAAGATAAATGAATTAATGAGTGGAAATCGAACCGGTAAGTGTGTCAACGACTATTGAAGGGGTTGCAGGAAGCAGCGAAAGTTTGAAAAAAAGTTAAATAAGTAAATGAGTGGAAATCGAACCTGTGTGCGTGTTAATTTTATAAGGCATTAAAACAGAATGACTCTCCTCAGACACAATAAAATATACTTCAATACAAATTCAAATAAAGAATCTTGCAAACCAAATGCAAAAACGAACTATGGATATACATTTTAATTAAAAATGGCGGAAAACACTTGCTAATCTAAAACTATATACCTCATTAACCATTTGTAAATTTATTGTAAAACAGGGGTGTGTAATTTGGGAAGTATTTAGATGATATTTCAGGCTAGTTAAGCAAGCTACGTAGAGCATCCTTTAACATTATGCCTGTGTGATAAGAATTGTGTTCGGCCCACAGCACGCCACTTGGTTAAGTGTCCCCTATATGGCCCAGTGTGCGACGAAAGCCTTGCGAGTGGACTCAGTAAACAGAAGCTGAAAGAAACACGTCTTACTCATATGTTTGTGCGTGTGTGTGTGCGCGTATGTCTGAGTGTGTATATGTCATTGTGTCTGACTTTGTTCGCCACCACCGCTTGACAACGGTGTTGGCTTGGTTACGTACTCGCTGTATTGTGGTTCGGCAAGAGAGGAATAGAATAATTATTTCTACGCAGCTTATTTGAATGGCCTGAAATGTCATCTAAATGCTTCCCACCAAAATAAGTACAGGCTTCGATTCATTCGAATAAAATTCTTCAAGGCCGTACCCTAGCATGACCACAGTCTAATGGCTGAAAGAAATAAAAGATAAAAGATGAAATGTAAAAGAATATTGACGTCGAATTGGTATCGATTAGCGATATAAAACAACAAGAGATATCTTCCACTTGAGAATCGAAACCTCGATTACAAACTCGGTTGACCGAAAGCTTACCTTTTAACACAACTTGCTTCTGGACAATCTAAATCCCAAGTTTTTATATAAATGCTAATGTCAATATTATAGCGATTGCTATTATTTGTTGTTTCTTTTTTAGTCTTTTTTGGTTTATTCGTTTACATTAGTTCATATTAGCCTCTTGCTCAAGAATAGTTGTCAATTTACATGTTGCTGTCATCGTGTGAAATAGTTTCCGATGGATAGAAAGAAGTGAGCAGACAGGATAACGTATCTATGTGTGTTTGTGAGTTTGTGTGTTTGTGTGCATATGTGGGTGTGTAGGAATGAAGATGGCAGATATTGGTGCATTACTCTATGGAATCTGTATATATATATATATATATATATATATATATATATATATATATATATATATATATATATATGCGTGTGTGTTTGTGTGTGTGTGTGTGTGTGGGTGTGTATATATATATACACACAAATATGCATACATACATTCACACACACACACACACACACACACACATGTATGCATATATATATTCCTTCATTATGGTCTACACTCCCCCCCTTTGTTTTTCTTCGCCTTGATTTTTCTTCATTTTCTTCATTGTCTTTCTTCTTGCGCTTGTTTTTTATACCACCGTGACTTCGTTGTTGTTGTTGTTGTTGTTGTTGTTGTTGTTGTTGTTGTTGTTCTTCTTCTTCTTCTTCTTCTTCTTCTTCTTCTTCTTCTTCTTCTTCTTCTTCTTCTTCTTCATCTTCTTCATCTGCTTTTTCTTCTTGAAAACCACCATAATCACCATTATCGTTGCAGTCGTCTTCATCATCATCATCATCATCATCATCATCATCGTGGTCGTGGTCGTGGTCGTGGTCGTCGTCATCATCATCATTATCATTATTATTATTATTATTATTATTATTATTATTATTATTATTATTACTAATATCTTTAATATTTATCACCGACTATTGCTTATCACAGCAACGGATTTCACTCGCCTCTAGACACATACGTACAAAAAAAAAGACCATAACAAAAGGAAAGAACAACGACAAGAATGAAATTATAAAAAAAAATAAAAGAAGCAATAGTGGACGTTGCGGTAACATTTTGACTAATCCTTAGGCGACTTTCCAACGTTAGTTCGGAAGCCGATAACTTCACCGTTATCCGTTATCAACGTAAAAAAACCCCAACAGAAACAATAACAAGAGAGGAATAAAACAGACCAAAACGACAGCAACAACACCAATAACAATAACAAGTTTCGCAAACAAATTAACAAGTACGTAAGGAAGAAATAACAATAAACATCAACAACCACAATCACAATAACAACAACAATAAGTGCAAAGCGGTTTCGAAGACGTCAAAAGGAAAAAAAAAAATAATAATAAATAAATAAAAGAGAGAACGAATGAAACCAAATTGATGGCAGCAAATAAAAGAGAAACTGTATCGAAAAATCAAGGAAATAATAATAATAATAATAATGATAATAATAATATTAATAATAATATTAATAATAATAATAATAATAATAATAACAATAATAATAATAATAATAATAATAATAATAATAATAATAATAATAATAAGTTGTAGCCACATCAATAAAAAGAAAGGTAAATAATAAATAAAAAAAGCAAAAACAAAACCGTGAAAGCAATAATAATAAAAATAATAATAATAATAATAATAATAATAATAATAATAATAATAATAATAATAATAATAATAATAATAAAAATAATAATAATAATAATAATAATAATAATAATAATAATAATAATAATAATAATAATAATAATAACAATAATAATAATAATTATTATAATAATAATAAGTTGTAGCCACATCAGTAAAAAAATGGTAAATAATAAATAAAAACAAAAACAAAACCGCGATAGCAATAATAATAATAATAATAATAATAATAATAATAATAATAATGATAATAATGATAATAATAATGATAATAATAATAATAATAATAATAATAATAATGATAATAATGATAATAATAATAATAATAATAATAATAATAATAATAATAATAATGATAATAATAATAATAATAATAATAATAATAATAATAATGATAATAATGATAATAATAATAATAATAATAATAATAAGAAGAAGAAGAAGAAGAAGAAGAAGATGAAGAAGATGAATGATAACAATAACAACAACAACAGCAACAACAATGATAATAAACACGATGATGATTACCATGATCATGATCATGTTTATCATGACGATCGTGATGGTGATAATGGTGATGAGGACACTGATGATAACGACGATGAGGATGGTGATGAGGTCGATGATAATACTCATCACTAATATCCTCGTCAACAAAACTACATCATATAAAACATAAATAATAACAAAAAAAAAAAAAAGACCAGATAGAATTATCTGAAATTGTAAATTGGTGATGGGGGAAGAATCTGAAAAACCTTCAAGCTATGAAGAAAAAAACAAAAAAAAAACATAAATAAACAGCAAATAAAAAGTCATGAAATGTAAATAAAGCGGCCATTAAATATATGCATACGCAAACAAAAACACACATACACAATCACTCCCCGCCACACACATATTTATACACACAACAAAGGGTGCACACACGCACGCACGCACACACACACGCACGCACACGCACGCACAAACGTACCGAAATGTCTTAGGAAATATACTTAACTGGCAATTTTCAAAAGCTTTTCATTTGAATATATATTCCTAGCATCGTCGAGTGTTACTTGGAGTTCACATAAACGTAAGTGTCTATATACATTCAAAAATACACTGGTACAATCTTAATTATAGAAAATACTAGTTGTTTTAAAAGCATCACTTGTTAAAGGACGGGTGAGCTCCTTGTGAGCCAACTGCCATCCAGTTGTGGGGAAGCAATGACAATGGCAAACTACCCCAGTATCTTTGCCAAGAAAACGCTATGCGAATTCAGAAAGATATAACGTTATGGCTTCATCATTGCGTTTTCCTTATATTTAGACTATTCGTGGCGGTTTCAAAAAACTCCAGGATTAGTTCTCAAGCGCGCCAGCCGATGGCAGCATACAGCTACTAGCGCAGAGAAAGCTAGAAGTGAGATTTATGAGGCAATGTACCGAGTGACATTGCGGTAAACGATATCGACATAACTATTATGCTTATTCATTTCACTAAAATATTTCAGGATAGTGCCCCATCATGACCACAGTCTAATGACTGAAACAAGCGGAAGATATGTATATTTATATCTTCACCACACTTACCCCTGTAACAGTATTATCTATTTGTGAAGGCAGCTTGCGATTTCATAAATCTCTTCTCACTTATTACACTGAATAATTTTCAAAACCTTCATTTGAATTCTACTTCCTGAAAATCCTTGTAAAATCTGGTTACATTCGTCGTTTAAACTTCAAAAAATGTATAGCGCTTTTTTCTGAAAATCATCGTTCGTTGCCTTGCTTTAACACATCTGTCAGTAACTGTTCCATAATCGTGTTGACTAATCTACACTTGAATGTCTTGAGTTTCCTGCGAAATGAAAAAAAATTATAGAATATTTTATTGCTTGCTAATGATTTTCATTACACCGTTTATAGTTACAAAGCTTAAAGCTGGAAACAAAGAAAGCGTTGATAAATCATTTGTTTTTTTCTGCTATAAAATTTTAGACCGTTCAAATCCTGTTCATTTTAATCAGTTTATTTTTTTTACATACAGCAGATTCAAACATCTTTATTTCCTGCTTCATTTGTTTTATATTTCTATTGACATGGATGGGTGGTTACTGAGCTCGCTTTGCAGCCACATGATTCCCAGTTGGTCTCGTCTGCTATGCCTCC
>NC_142938.1:60235998-60240998 GCF_046866305.1 Octopus bimaculoides | reverse complement strand
GTGTGTCTGCACGTCAGTGTGCGTGTGTGCGTAATTGTATGCAATGCATCACGTATCCGTTTTACCTTTGTACGGATGCGCATGCATTCATGTATCACAACGATATTTATACATTCAGGTTCTATCATTTTGGTATAGGAATCTCGGAATTATGCGAACATATTTTTATATTTCAAACTATGCGAGTTGCAATAAAGATAGGCAAACGCGAGAATTGGAAACATGCCTCCGAGTTGAACCCGTGATGCACGAATACCATCAGACAGGTGCTAGACTAAATTTTAAGCTGCACTAATATGCAATAGGTGCTGACGTTACCCTGTGGCAAGAAGCTTGCTTCCTAACCACATGGTTCCGGGTTCTGTCCCACTGCGCGACACATCGGTCAGGTGTCATCCACTATAGACTTCGACTGACCATAGCCTTGTGAGTAGATTTGGTACTCGGAAACTGAAAGAACCGCGTCATATATATGTATATGTATATATTTATGTGTGTGTGTCGTTGTGCCTGAGTTGTCCACGACCATCGCCTGACAACCGATGTTGGTGTGTTTACATCGCCGTAACTTATCTGCTGGGCCAAAACGACCGATATAATATATACTAGGCTTTTAAAAAGTCAAGTACTGAAGTTGATTTCTTCAACTAAAACCGTTAATGCTGATGCACCAGCATGAACACAATCCAATGTCTTCAACATGTAAAAGAATAAAAGAATAATTTGAACAATTATTATGGAATGATTATAGAAAAAGTTGATTCTAGTTGATTTTTATTATAACTTATGACTGTAGATTCTGCTTTGGTGTGTTGCCTAGTGACATGACTTTATGGAAACCCCTTAGCCGTCATTTCATTTCGTTGAACCTTGAGTAAAATGTTCAACGGTCGACAGTAAAACGTGTAGATAATCAAATTCTAGATCTATCTATCTATCTATCTATCTATCTATCTATCTATCTATCTATCTATCTATTTCTCACTATCTATGTATCTATTTCTCTCTATATGTATATATATATATACATATACAAGGAAGCTATATATATACATACATACATACATACATATATATATATATATATATATATATATATATATATATATAGCTTCCTTGGCCGAGCCAATCTCCTGATATAAAACCAATTGAAAATCTTTGGAGCATACTAGATAGAGCTATACGAGAAGCTCAACAGAAGCCTAAATCTAAAGATGAATTATTTCGATTGCTGCGTCAAAAGTTGGCAGAAATTCCATAAGAAACAATCACAAAACTCATCAGTTCAATGCCAAAAAGAGTTTTGGAATTAAAAACTGCAAAGAGAATGTCAACTAAATAGTAAAGTATGTAGTCCTACCTGTCGATTACATTTCAATTGTTTGCTTTGCGTATTAAATAAAAGATTTTGAAAATTAAAGGTGCCTATTTACTCCCTGCATGTCTGTGTATACATATATATATATATATATATATATATATATATATATATATATATATATATATATATATATATATATATATCCACCCCTAGGGGTCAGCCACACTTAAGTGGCAATATACTACACTTTATCGTGCAGTTACTGTTAATACTTCATTTAGAGAATTAACATATATATATATATATATATATATATATATATATATATATATATATATATATATATATATATATATATATATATATATATATATATATATATATATATATATATATATATATATATATATATATATATATATATATATATATATATATATATATATATATGTATATAGTGAAGGCGCGTGGCTTAATGGTTAGGGCATTCGGCCCACGATCATAAAGTCGTAAGTTCAATTACCGGTGATGCGTTGTGTCCTTGGGCAAGACTCTTGATTTCACGTTGCTCCAGTCCTCTCAGCTGGCAGGAATGAGTAGTATGTGTATTTCAAAGGACCGGCCTCGTCACACTCTGTGTCACGCTGAATCTCCCTGAGAACTACGTTAAGGGTACGCACGTCTGTGGAGTGCTGATCCACTTGCGCGTTAATTCCACGAGCAAGCTATTCTATTGAGCGGATCAATTGGATCCCTCATCGGCGTAAGCGCCGAAGTGCCAGTATATATATATATATATATATATATATATATATATATATATAATTAACATAATATGGTAAAAATTCGATATTAATTAATATCAGAGAATTTTTTAAGTGAGCTTCTTCTAGCATATTGACAGACCGGTCACTGGTCAATCTTATATACACAAGGACTATAATCGTTTTAGGATCTCCCAAAAAATTTTTGGAAGAACCTTCTGATTCTTTTAATGTGCTAGTTTCCTGGTATTAAATTGATGTTAATTAATATCGAATTTTTACCATATTATGTTAATTAACCATAATCACATTTCTCAAAGTTGGTAAATTCAAAGCAGAAATTATTTTCTGCAGAGATATTTTCCGGATTCAGCGGGCCAAAACTAAGACTTTTGAATTTTAATCTTTATAATGGATAGAATCACGTGCACGTTTTCACTGGTTGAAGACAACTAGCACGAGATTCTGTTCGATTATATCGGCAATCTGTACTAATGATAAATAGATACTTTTATTTTGGAAGTATTGATTTTGAAATTATAGTCTGCAGATAATCGAGGTATGTACAATTTTCACTGGTCTAGCCCGCCTGTTTTTGCTCCGCTGAATCCGTATTTGAGAATTTTTTAAGTGAGCTTCTTCTAGCATATTGACAGACTGGTCACTGGTCAATCTTATATACACAAGTATATATATGTATATATATATATATGGGAGAATATACAAAAAATAACAACAGACGAGGACAGGTGGTGTAAATAACAAAAGTATATATTAGTATGACGCTCGGGAATACGGAAAGTCTTTGACGTTTCGAGCTACGCTCTTCAACAGAAAGAATACGGAGACAAGGAGAAAAACAAGGAGAAAAAAAATTGATTATATATCAAAAAATTTATATATATATATATATATATATATATATATATATATATATATATATATATATATATATAAGGTAAAACAGGGAGAGAGAGAAAGAGGGGGTGAGGGAATAAGAGGGTGAAGTACAAAAAGAAAACATTTACTAGAGGGTATTAATTGTTGTGGAATGCTGCTTTAGACGCTAACAACAGAGGGGACATTATACCGTCCTTCTGTCTTAGATGTCTGTGACTACAGGAGTTGCACTTGCCTAATAGCGTAATCATACAACCTTTATATAATTCACCAATCCCGCGTGACTAAGATGCAGTGTTTAAAAAGGAATTCTCATCCTTGGAAAGAAACATTGGGACTGTTGTGATGAAAGTCTATCCTCAAGACGCTGAAATATCATTATATTCCCTTAAGGGCCTAGGATTTGCAGGTTTTAGTTCTATGTAACACATAATAGGTCTACAATACTATCATTCGTTGAGATCTGTAGTACATCTTTTAAATATATAGATGCACCTCTCTCCCAATCTCTCTCATAGATACATAGATGTACATCTCTCACCTCTCTCTTTCTCTCGCTCTTTCTTACCTTGCTAATAACTCGAATAGCGCACAATATTGTCAGACCAATTTATCTGTTTGCTTGGTTGAAAGGCCACACGTTGTAGTACAAAAATACATGTTGATGGTTCTCAAATTATTCTCATTTTCCAGGCGAAAGCATGTGAATGGATCTAATCCTTGTTCGACATTTATACGGTATCTAAATACTCTGACACGAAATTCTGTTTGTGATAAAACAAGACTGATCCAAGGGATCTGACCTGGGATGCTACATATGTTCAGAATAGAATTCTTTAATACTAAGCGATTGGTACGAAGTAGCTCATCAAATAATGTGAAAATATCCAATGTCACATGAGAAAATGGAGATTCATGCATAAATTCTCTACATACAAACATTCATATGTACATATAAATAAGTGCACATACACACAAACATGTATAGACTTGTGTGTGTATATACAACAGCTCACAAACAAATTTACATGCTTGCTTCAATTAATGGACTTAAATGCATAGATACACACACAAACACACACATACACACAGACACACATATAATCATATTTAAATGAGTATATTTATATGTATACACATACATATATATTCATATTCACATAATACACACACACGCACCACCCCCCACACACACACACATATATATACCCACATATGCATACACATATAGAAATAAATTTATACAAAGATATTCGTAGACATAATTAAGTGATCGGACAGCAGTCTCGGTGTGGCACCGCGCCTTCAAGGGGTTTCATAGTCGATTATATCAACCCCAGATTTAAATTTGAATTCACTGATAATAGATTTTGGAAGTAAAATAAAACACTGACACACACAAAAACAAAAAAAAACGCACTTGCAAAAAAAAACAAGAACAATAAAAAACTGGACGAACCATTTAATAGAGAAGAAATGAACACATTTGGTCTGTAAACGACATCACTACAAAGAAAAATAGCACCATGAGTCTAATTTCCAATCGAAAACAGACAGCTGCCGTTAGCACAGACAACGAAAACGAAAGTAACTCCCTTTTGTTTTTAAATCAAGCATAAAATTGGCTGGTACAAGAAAAAGATGCAGGAATCAGAGAAAAAAAAATAAATAAAGGAAATATATTTATTCAAGAGACATTTAGAATGATTAAAATTCTAATAGAACTGCGATCCGACAGTCTGAAATCAATTTTGTATCGATGTAAGTACTTGTTTTGATAGGGACGCAGAAAAGAAATGAAAATAATATGGAGAGGAAACACGAGGGCTCCTGTCTATATATACATATAGATATATGTATATGGTCGTATAGGTTTTCATGTATATGCGTAAGCGTATGTGTGAAAGTGTGTACATGAACATATTTGTATGTATGTTTGTATATATACAAAAGTGTGCAAATGATTATAGATATACGCAGACACACACACGCGCATCAGTGCATACATGCGTGCG
>NC_142938.1:60223498-60228498 GCF_046866305.1 Octopus bimaculoides | reverse complement strand
ACTGATGGTTACACATTTCAATTTACACCTTTATTTACAGTTGTGTTTTTTTAAATACAAAATGCTTTAAATCAAGCCAGTACATTTCTTTATGTACGTTTAACTACAAGTATTATTTTACTATTTTCAGGTGATCAAAGGTAGATCGATTTCAATGTAAGAAGAGTCATAAACTGAACATCATCTTGAGACCTTTAAAATTCATATCGATTTTACTTTTGACATACATCTCAAAGAATGGAAGCAGATATTTCGATACTTCAGGAGAGATATTATGTTATTTTGTTATTGCTAATGATAAAGATTCAAATTTGTCGTTTCGCTACAGTGGGATTGCGTTGCAGTATTATCTGATGAAACTTACGTACATATAAAGTTTGTTCCGAATCGGTTCTGACCCTCGACAGGATTGTCAGGCTAAGGATTCCTGGAAATCACTATTACTAACCCTACCCGAATGACCTCCTGAACAGAATAGCTAATTTCTCCTCACCGACGCTGAGAACTTCCTCATAAACTTCGTTGCTCTTTTTTTCCTTCTCTTTCTAATTCTCCATCTTTCTTATCCAATGATTTTTCTAGCACGAGCAATACTTACCTCCGGAAAAAATAGTTTGTAGCCTGTTTCTGGTTTGGGTGAAGCATCAGAGGATTTGAAATAAAACAGTGAATACTAAAATCGCTACAATCCTGACATTTTATGGAGGATGAATTGTCTATTATACCATTTCATGTATTTGATACTCATGAAAAATTTCTTTCGTTTTATCCATGTACTTAAATCATTTCGAATGTTATATGAATTCATACAAAAAATGTTTATACCGCTTTGTTCTGTGGCGTTTTCAGCTTAATTCTTTGTAATGTTTGTTTGTGGTTTTGAAATTAGAATGAAATTGACCTCATTTCAGAGACAGAAAGATGGAGTACCAAGACAATAAAAGAAATCAGAAAGACGGACGAACCAAGGATAAAATCTGACAAAGCAAGCAAAGAAGGAAAAGTTGTTATCAAAGGGATTCGAAATGGGAACGTTAGAAAATGTGTGAAAATCCTGTAACAGATTTTTGTCCATTACTCTACCGATTACGTTACTCAAAGTCCTTGGACATTGAAATCACATAATTCAATTATGAATATCCTAAGTGATGTACATCATCTGTCAGTTACGCTGAAAACTAATAAAATTTTCTTTAAAAAGAGAAACTGAATACGAAAAGGTATTATTACATTTATATAATGGTTTTAGCGAAGACTTCGATATATTACTCAAGTAAATTGAAATATTTCACGCCATTTATATACGATAAAAATATTTTTTTTAGATAAAATCTAAGAAAATACAAGGTAAAATACAAATTGAAATATGAAGGATTTGTGAGAAAATGGACATGTCTTAACTGTGCACTTGTAGTTGTTACTATGTCAAATTAGAAAAATAATCTAAAATGTATGCTTCCATTGCAAAAGGTGAAATTGTGCCATAGAATTATTTTATGACGATATACATGCGAAATAGATTAAACAAGATTCTTTTATTATCATCATCATCATCATCATCATTATTATTATTATTATTATTATTATTATTATTATTATTATTATTATTATCATCATCATCATCATCATCATCATCATCATCATCATCATCATC
This sequence comes from Octopus bimaculoides, assembly GCF_046866305.1. NCBI lineage: Eukaryota > Metazoa > Mollusca > Cephalopoda > Octopoda > Octopodidae > Octopus > Octopus bimaculoides. The sequence continues at coordinate 60,226,844 of NC_142938.1, read as the reverse complement.
ATCATTATTATTATTATTATTATTATTATTATTATTATTATTGCTGTTGTTGTTGTCGTTAGTGTCGTCGTCGTTGTTGTTATTGCTATCGTTGCCTTTATTGCTGTTCTTGCTGCTGCTGTTGCTGCTGTTGCTGTTATGTAATGATTAAATATGGAATAAATTTGCGTACTTACAGAAGTAAGACAGTTAGACTAAACGTCCCCTTAACGTAGTAGTTTATCAATATGTCAAATATAAGTACAAGAATTACAAAAAATGTAATGGAACCCATTTTTAAAACTAAGACCCATTAAGTGAGTGCCCCAACATGGTCGCAGTCAAACTTCTTATGCATGTAAATGATAAAACGAAATATATATTTATACACGAAGCTGTTATCAGAGAAGTCCTTTCTGACAACAGTGTCCTCTACCTAACCGAGAAGGATTTGGCTGCCCTACGGCTGAAAAATGTTGAACCACCTGCAGACTTCAGACTTATAACACCACAGGACCTTTAACTGCTACAGATGGACACCCAGAAAGATATTCTCTCTGCCCTGAGGTCTTACCCTGTCAGTAGAAGCGGAGATGTCAATAGCCTCCGACCCATCCACCTCAAAGACATGCTGTCTCAGCTTAGTGACGAAGACGGGCCCCACCTGCTGAATACAATTTCAACTCCCATTAACAAGTCCATTTACGGCACCATTGACCGCCATTCTCTTCATTCCGGCCATCTTAATCGCTCTCAGTTAAAAGGGTAGTAGCTTGGGCCCCATCGTTGAGGGCAATATCTTTCGGAAGCTCGCGGCCAAGGTTTTATATGTAGATATACATACCGGTACACATCCACACACACACACGCGCATACGCACGTCATACACATGCATATACACACACACACTCACGCACGCACACATACATACACAGGCATGCACTCACACATACTACACATTCCCCACTTACCACCTTAATTACACTGAATACGTTTTGACGTTATGTAAGGCTACTGTTATGAATATTTGTCATGGTAGAAAATATAAAGTCATAATTTCTTCGTCAGACGTTTCAACGATGCGTTCCTTACGCTATATTTCGTCCGTTAAGGCTTTAGCTTTCACAATGTGACATAAGCCCGTAACTTATGCCACAATGTGGCATAAGCCCGTAACTTATGCCACAATGTGACATAAGCCCGTTTCCCAGTCCTGATCGTCAGGTTGCGATAGATTGTCTAAAAACAACTGCCTTTCATTGCTGCTTCACTTATCACGAATAAGAAATAGCCGAACCTTCCTGAAAACTTACAGCTTATTAGAAAAATGAGTAACATACTCGACTAGGTAATATACAAAATGTTCAAATATAACGGGTGGCTATGGTTAGAACGCATTTGATCGCAGAGATGCTTAACCAGAACGGAGATGGCTCATGGTTAAACAGTAGCGAAAAATTAATTTCAAATCCGGATTCAAACTGTACACATTCATAACAGAATGCACCCATAATTGTAAACATAAATTCGGATTTGATTTTTGTTTGTGAAGCGGTAAAAGTTCATTAGAGATAATTCAGCCTCTAATGAACTACGTTAATTAATATATTAAATACGAACGGCTGCTGTCTTTGTTTTGTTTTTCGAAAAATGATAATTTAATTTTATTGATTTTATTTGTTTAGGAATGCAAGTGAAATAAATAGTTGACATACAATAAACTGCATAAAACAATAAATAGTTACGAGAGGAATAATGGCGATCGACTTTTATAAAAACATTCATACGTGCGTACGTACATACAAGCATAGATACATACATGCTTATGGATACATACACACATGCATACATATATATGTTCTTGTGTGTAGGTATGTATATATATATATGTACATACATATCATATATATAATTGTGTGTATGTATATATATATATATATATATATGTAAACTATGTATATATGTATGCACACACAAGCACGCACGCACGCACATATATGCACACTCTTATTAGAATTACGCAATCACACAAGCTCACATACGCTTACATAGATATATAATCTTACACAACTTTTACATAATATTACAAACGTAAGATAAATTGAAAATTTGCTCAAATAAAGCTTTTCAAAACCTACAATAAGCATATTCAGCAGTTGTGAATTCGCATTCTTATTCTCGTTCTATGCAGAAGAATAAGACAATCTTGAATCCTCTTTAGTGCCGTGTATGCAAACACAATAATAAGTTGTATACGGAACTGTTTGATATCTCTTAGTGAAGACTTTCAAAATACCGCAGTTTCAATATTTCAAAGTCTTATTTCCAGGCATGGCTGTATGGTTAAGAAGAACAGTTTTGAAACTTTGCAACTATTTGGTTTTGCGTTCAGCCCTAAGGTGCGGTAAATGGCGCAAGTATCTTCTTGTAAATCCCAGGGCCGAATAAATCATTGTGAGTGAATTTGGTTGAGGGTGAGTACGTAGAAGCGCATGACACACACACACACACACAGACAGACACACGCATACACACACGCACATATACACATATGTACACGCACATACACACACACATAGGTGCAGGCGTGGCTGTTTGGTAAGAAGTTTGCTTACTAAGAACATGGTTCCGGGTTCAGTCCCACCCCGAGGCAACTTGAGCAAATGTCATCTACTATAGCCTCGGGCCGACCAAAGACTTGAGAGTGGATTTGCTAGACGGAGACTGTGAGAAACCCGTCGTATACGACTTCTTTCTTTCAGTTCATGTCTACCAAATTCAGTTACAAGGCTATAATAGAAGATATTTGCCCAAGGTTCCACGTAACTGGACTGAACCTGGAATGATGTGGTTGGGAAGAAAACCTTTTACCCCATAGCTATGCCTGCAATAATGAATATTTTAAATCTGGCTTCTATTGTCATATTAATTACTGGTCATAGAATGGCATGACATTACGAGAGCCCACCGCTGAAGTACTAGCTTGTAGGAAAACAACACACTATTCATTATCATTTAGAAACAACGATTTTATTATTTGTTAATATTTGCAGTATTAAAGACATCTTCGCTTCAGTACCAATTGCTTTAAATTAAGAATCATTCCAGCACTTACGAAGGGATGCAATAAAGTTCCTGGCTTTGGGAAAAAGAACATGTAGGAAGATGAGTAAACATATTCCCCTATGAGATTCACGCACTTTTTGCAGCACTCCTTTAGTTTTTCTAAGCCCTGTAAAGAACTCGGAAGGTTGGGTCTCGAACCAGACCTTTTGCGACACCCTTAAATCAAAGAACTTTGCAGCATCGTATATGCACTTCGGTTTTTCTATGTGTATGTTTATATGTAGGTGTGTTCTTGTGTTTC